>NW_028270183.1:814487-1114487 GCF_037043375.1 Chiloscyllium plagiosum
AAAGAAGGAAGAAAGACAGAAAGACAGAAAGACAGAAGAAAGAAAGAAAGACAGAAGAAGACAGAAAGAAAGAAAGAAAGACAGAAAGACAGAAAGACAGAAAGAAAGAAAGACAGAGGAAAGAAAGAAAGACAGAAAAGAAAGAAAGAAAGACAGGAAAGAAAAGACAGAAAGAAAGAAAGAAAGAAAGAAAGAAAGAGAGAGGGAAAGAAAGAAAGACAGAAAGAAAGACAGAAAGAAAGACACAGAGGGAAAGAAAGAAAGAAAGAAAGAAAGAAAGAAAGACAGAAAGAAAGACAGAAGGAAAGAGAGAAAGAAAGAAAGAAGGAGAAGAAAGAAGGAAAGAAAGAAAGAAAGAAAGAAGGAAAGAAGGAAAGAAGGAAAGAAAGACAGAAAGAAGGAAAGACAGAAAGAAAGACAGAAAGAAAGACAGAAAGAAAGACAGAAAGAAAGACAGAAAGACAGAAAGAAAGAAAGACAGAAAGAAAGACAGAAAGAAAGACAGAAAGAAAGACAGAAAGAAAAGAAAGACAGAAAGAAGGAGAGAAAGAGGGAGAGGGAGGGAGAGGGAGGGAGAGGGAGGGAGAGGGAGGGAGAGGGAGGAGAAGGGAGGGAGAGGGAGGGAGAGGGAGGGAGAGGGAGGGAGAGGGAGGGAGAGGGAGGGAGAGGGAGGGAGAGGGAGGGAGAGAGAGAGGGAGAGAGGGAGAGAGGGAGAGAGGAGAGAAGTCCTCTGGGGATGAGAATCAAGCTATTGTCTTGATTTTTAGTGGAGAGGTGTGAACAGTCAAATCTCAGAACTTCCATTATATGTACTCAGCACAGTCTGGTGGACAGCAGCAGATTCACGAATAACAAACATCTCCGCTATACAGAGAGTAAAGTAAAAATAGTGACTGACCCACTCCTCCGACAATAAGCAGTTTGCCCAGAAACAGTAGGAAATCCGTAACTTTATCCAAAACGACAACCCTGTGAGAAAACAGAGAACTGGGTAACTTCTCACTGAGCTCCTCACTGCTCAGATTGATGCCCCATTCACCACCTCCTCCCTGTCTAGTTCCTCCTCCTCCTCCTGCCCCTCCCTGATCTCTCTCTCCAGGCTGTCCTACCATCCCACTCACCGGATGATGTTTCTCATCAGTAAGAAGAGAAGGCGTTCTTTGCAGAGGTGCAGAAATTCTTCCCGTAAATTGCAACCTACGGGAAAGAAACAGACACAATCCACTCACTCAGGGTCACTTATAGCCTGTTCTGCCCTTGACCCTTCTGTTGGTGTCTGACTGAGCAGAGTCAGCAAGCAGCAGCAAGAGGGGACTAGACTTAAGAGTAAGTGGAGACGACAATGGGGGAGGTGAGAATGCGAGGGCCAGCAGAAGGGCAAGAGCAAATCTAGGGGGAAAGCAATTTTTATAACCAAGGAAACAATTTTCACTCAAGACCCCAGAAATAACATTGAGAACCAGAGAATCTGACCATTCAGCCACAGGAAATTTAGAAAGAGACAAATACTTGCCATGATATAAGCATTCCTGTTCAAAAACTTCAGGAATTTCTCCAAACACCAGAAGCAACATTTCAGGCAAGACAATATAAATTTTGCAACTTTATTCTGTGCACCTGTAAACACAAATAGGAAACGGTTTATCATCTGCTCAGACAAAAAAAAAAACAACAACTATACTTCTGTTCCTGTTCACTCATGGGATGTGGTGATGATGACTGGGCCAGCACTTTATTGCCTGTCCTGAGGTGCCCTCGAGATGATGGTGAATCGCTGCAGTCCATGTGCTGTAGGTAGACTCAATGTCCTTAGGAGGGGATTTCAGGATTTTGACCCAACAACACTGAAGGAATGGCAAAGTATTTCCAAGTCGGGGTAATGCGTGGCTTGGAGGGGACCTTAAAAATGTGATTTTGTTCCAATATTTCTCCTGCCCTTGTTCTTCTAGGTGGTGATGGCATCATAGATTTGGAAGGTGCTGCAGAAGGAGCCTTCATGAATTTTATGTAGTGAATCTTGTAGATCGTATACACTGCTGCTACTGCGTGTTGGTGGAGGAGGAAGTGGGTGCTTGTGGAGGTTGTTTCAGTTAAATGGGCAGTTTTATCTGGATGATATCAAGCTTCTTGAATGTTGTTGAAGCTGCAAGTGGGGAGTATTCCATACACACCTGACTTACAGATAGGCTTTGTGGAGTGATGGTGTGAGTTACTCACTGCAGGATTCTAGCCTCTGACCTGGTTTATACCCATCATGACTATATGGCTGCTTCTGTTCAGTTTCTGGTCAATGGTAATCCCAGGATGTTGACAATTGGGCATTCAGAGATGGTAACACCATTGAATATCAAGGGAAGATGGTTAGATTGTCTCTTACAAGAAATGGTCAGCCCAAGTTTGGATATTGTCTCGGTCTTGTTGCATTTGAACATAAACAGCTTCAATGTCCGAGGAGTCATGAATGGCACTGAACATCGTGCAATCATCAATGAACATCCCCACGTATGGAGGAGGAAGGTCATTGATGTAGCAGGTGAAGATGGTTGGGTCTAGGATACCATGCTGAAGAGCTCCTGATGTCCTGGAGCTGAGATGACTGACCTCCAACCACAACCATCTTCCTTGTGCCAGGTATAACTCCAACCAACAGAAATTTTGCCCCCAATACCCAATCCAGTTTTGCTAGGAGTCATTGATGACACATTCAGTCGAATGTAGCCTCAATGTCAAGCGCAATTAGCCTCATTTCACAAACAAAAACAAAATGGCTAGAAAAGCTCAGCAGGTCTGGAAACAGAGAAATCAAAGCTAATATTTCAGGTTGAGTGACCCTTCCTCAGAGGAAGGGTCAGTTTATATGCAGAAGATAGTGTGGGGGGTCATTGTGGAGGGACGGGAGAAGGGGAGAAGAGGGTAAGGAGTAAATAATAAGTGGGGATAGAGGTCAGAGAGGACAGCAATTGGACAGACAAAGGAATGGATAACAATTTGGCTAGGAGAGTGAATTAATGGCAACTATTAGTGGCAAACAATGGGTTGTGTGTAATAGCGCACACTGTGGGATAACAAGGTCTGGTGTATAGAGTAGGGGCTAGGACATGGGAGAGCTCAAGCCAGAAAGTTATTAACGTGGGTCCCCAAGCATTGAGGTGCAGCAAGCCTGAGACATATGTGGCCAGGGAACAGAGTGGTGTGATGAAGTGGCAGGCAATTGGAAGCTCAAGGTCTTTTTTGCAAACAGAATGTAGACGTTCTGAAAAGTGGTCACCCAGTCTACACATTTTGCTTCCCCATTGTAGAGGAGACCACAGTGTGAGCAGCAAATGCAATAGACTAGACTGAGTAAAGTGCAGGTAAAGACCTGCATCACCTGGAAGGTGTATTTGGATACAAAGGAGCGAGGTGGAAATAGACAGATGTTACACCTTCTGCGGTTGCAGGGGAAGGTGCTGTGAGGCTGTGCAGGTGTGTCTCTGGACCAGGGTCTCCACTCCCCTCTGGAATTCAGCTCTCTTATCCATGCTTGAACCAAGGTTGCAATGAGGTCAGGAGCTGAGTGGCCCAGGCACAACCCAAACTGGGTGTCACTGAGTAGGTGCTGCTAGATAGCACTACTGATGACCCTTTCCATCACTTTCCTGATGATTGAGAGTAGACTGATGGGGTGGATTTGTCCTTTTCTTTAATAGACAGGAAAATTATCCACATTGAGAGTTAGATATTAGTGTCATAGTTGTAGTGGAACAGGCTGGCACGGGGGGGGGGGCTTGTATTAATACATCATCCAAAGTAGCTTTAAATAATAAATAAGCACAACTGGCGAGAAATAGATGATGGAAAGAATTGAAAGGTTCCAACAGCTTTTACCTTTCACTTTCTGATCGATATATTCCAACAAAACTCTGATAACCTGGACAAGGGCTAAGAGGAGAGATCCAAATGCCAAGGTGCCAGTGTGGTACCTGCAGAAACGGAAAGATATGAAAATTAATTGGAAAGACCCTGTCAATAGTGTAGCAAACACCACAGGAGCATGACTGCTCAGTGGACAGGTAATGTGCACCTTTACTCCATGTGTCTCCAAAAAGAACGGGGTACCCTGCAGAAAGGCCTCCTGCCATCTGCCCTCCATCCAACAGGAGTGGAGAGAGGGAGAGATTTACCACACACATTCTGGGAATCAATCCTCTCTTCTTCGACATGGAGATCTGATCCCTCACCTTCCTTTGATACATTCAAACTACACCTACGTTGCAGGCTTAGGGCTGAAAACATGTTTGGAACAGAAGAAAATAAAGGATGGAAGTCAGAAAATAAAGGGAGAAAAGTTTAGAAATACCCAACGGCAAGCAGAATCTGCAAAGATCAGCTGTCAATGTTTCAGGATTTTGACTATAAAACGTCTACCATTTCTCCTGCTAATATTACTTTTACTTCTCTTCCCAGTGTCTGTTCTGCATTTACTTTTATTTTCATTGTTTTCTGTTACAGTAGTCTGACCCAACACAAACCTGATACTGCACTTCCTCAAGAAGCCAGTGGGTGGCACCTTGACCAAACAAATGAAACTGGGAACCACTCGAACAAGTTCACAAGGAGTCGGTCAAATTGATTCAAAACAGCATCTGACAGGCCCCCAGGATTTCTGTAGAATTGGCACAGTCCCAGACCACCACAGAAAGATGAAAAGGTGGTGATTTAACCTGTGGGTCACCACACCTCAGGCGAGGGAAAGGTGGAGAAGGAGTGTACTTCATGGTAACCTCATCCAGTGTGGGAATTGAACCCAGGCAGTTGGTATCATTTGCATTGCAAACCATCCAGCCAACTGGGCTAACCGATTGGAAGCCTGGCCCACAATCGGAGGACATCTCAATACGTGCTCCTCAGTGACCTCATCCTCTTCACCTCTAAAACCTCCTCCAATGCCAAGTCCTTGTTTGCTATCCTGTCACCTCACTGATCGCTGAGATTAGGTCACACACTTCTCCCCTTCAAGAATCTAAAGAACGGGTCGCTATTGCTGCAGTTTGCTCAGTGGATTCATTGTCTGATTTTGTACAATTTCAATTTGAATTTGAAACAATGATTTACCCAGTCTTAACCAGGATAAAAAGGTGTGAGAAATCAAATATCACTACACTGCAGCAAAGCTCAACGCATGGGTAAACTCCCAATGCCCAGGGAAAGCCACTGTGCTCAGTGCCATGTCCATCATGGGGGAAATTATAAGGCATTGAGAAGTCCACTCAGTATTAATGCAGCAATTAAACTTTGTGACATATACCCAGCCCCCAGTGAGCTCAATGCAGGAGCAGGTTTTGTTTTGACAGACTCAGTGGTGCATCTGCTTGTGCTTTCTACAATGCCCACAATATGCCAGCAAGCTCAAAATAATTGATGCAGCTACAGTGTCAGCAATGGCACAGTAAGCCATCTTGTTAAAAATAGTCAATTGTTTCAATTTTACAGTTCAAAGTTCTTCTCTGTTTGGACATAAACAGTTGATTCCCCCTCTGCTGAAGGTGCTGACTCTCCCCAGGGTACAGTACTCCCTCTGCTGAAGGTGCTGACTCTCCCCAGGGTACAGTACTCCCTCTGCTGAAGGTGCTGACTCTCCCCACGGTACTGTTCCCCCTCTGCTGTAGGTGCTGACTCTCCCCAGGGTACAGTACTCCCTCTGCTGAAGGTGCTGACTCTCCCCACGGTACTGTTCCCCCTCTGCTGTAGGTGCTGACTCTCCCCAGGGTACAGTACTCCCTCTGCTGAAGGTGCTGACTCTCCCCACGGTACTGTTCCCCCTCTGCTGTAGGTGCTGACTCTCCCCAGGGTACAGTACTCCCTCTGCTGAAGGTGCTGACTCTCCCCAGATTCCAGCTTCCATCTCCTGAAGGGGCCGACTCTGTTCAGTGTACACGTTTAATTGATGGAGATGGCAGCATTCAATATCGTCCTGCATGAACTTTGACCCCATATCAGGTTATTCAAACCCATGTCTGGATGGGTGCAGCTCCAAGATGATCAGCACCATTCAGGACAAAGCAGCCCGCTTGGTTGGCACCACATTCACAAATATCCACTCCCTCCCCCGTCGACACTCAATAGCAGCAGTGTGTACTACCTACAAGTTACACTGCAGAAATTGACCAAAGATCCTAAGACATCACCTTCCATAACCATGACCACTTCTACCTCAAAAGACAAGGGCAGCATAGGAATACCAACCCCTGGAATTTCCCCTCCAAGTCACTCACCATCCTAACTTGGAAATAAATCACTGTTCCTTCAGCAGCACTGGATTAAAATCCTGGAAAATTCACCCGCCCTCTCCCCCAAGGGTATTGTGGGTTAGCCCACAGCAGGGGAACTGCAGCAGTTCAGGAAGGCAGCTCACCAACATCATCAAGGGCAACTAAGGACAGGAAATAAATGCTGGGCCCAGCCAGAGACGTCCATCTCCCACAAACAAAAACAAAACAAGAAAGCACACTCACGCTCTTACCTGAGTGCACGTCCTATTGAAGAAAACACCGGGAATGTTGGAATGTCATCCGGTTTATTGAAAGCCCAGTAGTAAGAGGCAAAAGCTCCTGCGAGTGTAACCTGTCCCAAGGCAATGACAAAGTTGCTGAGCCAGAAGAAGAGAAAGACATTGTAGAATTGGAAGAAGATGAGGTACCGATGATAGTATGACTCGCCTCCATAGAATGCAAATATACACTCTGCTTCTGGGCACTGCTTTATGATCTTGGAAATATTAAAGGTCTAGGAGGAGAGAGAGAGAGACTAAGTTATTCACAGAAATATCACCCTAGAACCATAACATGCAACCTCATGAAGCTGTAGAGGAGCTGTTCAACATCCTCACCACAAAGCTTCAATAGATACTGCCCACAGGTCAAGCCTCAGTAGCCCCCTTCCCCATCCCTGGTCAAAGGTGGCAGTAACCAGAGGACATTGACAGTCTCCTGGGTTTTTCCCCCAAGATTGGAACAATGAGGCTGGACATTTCCTTAAATCAGATGGAGAAGTGTGGTGCTGGAAAAGCACAGCTGGTCAGGCAGCAGAGGAGCAGGACAGTTGACATTTCAAGCATGAAGAGCTAATGCCTGAAACGTCGACTCTCTTGGTCCTCGGATGCTGCCTGGCCTGCTGTGCTTTTCCAGTGCCACACTCTTCGATTCTGATCTCCAGCATCTGCAGTCCTCAATTTCTCCATAATTCACATGCGTCTGGTTTCATACACAAGGAGACTTGGAGCAAGGTATTGCAATCCAGTTCTGGTCAACATATAGGAGTGGTAATGTCTGGATCATTCAGTATCACTCCAATCAGATTGTTGTATGTTCCCTCCCCATTGCACTGACTCCAGCTGACATTGTTTAGGAGCTTGTTTAAATGGCAGAAGCAGGCAAAGTCATCTCTCACATGTACAGAACCATAGACACATCTGGAAGCTCAGGCTGACAGGCCCATAGACATTTTGATCATGAGCTGAACTGATCAATCCATCCCTGAAAGGTGCAGAGTTGGTGAGACCACCTCAACTACTGCCTGATTAAGGACAGTGTGCAGGAGGACACGGACAACTGTCAGTTGCTGTGGATCAGTGCAATAACAGGAAAAGCACTTAGTCTCCCTTAGTGACTGAGTATCTATCAGCTTGACATCTTTCCGAATTGTTATAAACCAGAGCCACAAGGATAAAGGGTGCAAAGTCTCTCTGCTGATTGGATCGGAGGTAAACTCTCCAACACCACCACGTCAGGGACGAGCAGTGATGTGTGATGCTGGAGCAGTGGGCCATGTCTGCCATTCAGCCCATCTAGTCCAGACAGGTCAATGGGGCGATGGTACAGAGCAACTGTGGACAATGACTGACAAAGCAAACCTCTCAGAACACCATCAAATGGATGAGACAGGGGCTGCACCATTCAGGGCATAGAGATGCTGGTGGGGCAAAAGAAGAAAGGAAACAGTCCCCCTTTCTCTCGGCATCTGTTGTTCAGAAATACTACTCACATTAGGATCACAGGTCTTCATGGTGTAATTACAAGTCGACTCATTTGCCAGCACTTTATAAACTGCTTTGCCTGAGGTTGACAAGAAGCTTCAGAACAAACAGTCAAGGCAACAGATAACTTCTTCAAATGGAGGGTTAGAAAATACAACATGGAAATTCATACAGAACCTTAGCACAGTGCCCAGAATATTCAGAAAACCAATACGTACAATGAATGAATCAGAGGTGGTGGCATCAGCTAAGGCCCAATCAAAGACCAATGAAAAGCTTTTGTTTTAGATGGGTTTGGCCAGAATTTAGAGAACTTTAAATGGTGTTAAAGGACATTAAAATGAGGCTTAACTTATTATTTCCGAAGAACAGGTTCCCTATCAGTGACAGTCCCCCTTTCACCAGTAACAACCCTCCAACAATGTGGATCTCCCTCAACAGCAGAGTGTTAAAATTAGATTTTCAGCTTAAATCTCTGGAGTGGCAAATGAAACCACAACTCTGCCTCAAGGGTGAGTGTATTACATATTAAGCTTCATGTGTCAGATGGAGCGTGTGTGTGTGTGTGTGTGGGAATGGGAGTGCAAACAAGACAGAGTCAGTGACAAACTGTCTTTTTGGGGCGAGGGGATGCTGCAGAAAATGGGATGCATTGTGTGCTTTCGTTTTGAGGACTGGATGTATGAGGGTGTATGCGTGTTTGATGGGGGAGGCAGAAGAGAGAGCAAGCGCGAAAGAAAGGAGAGAGCGAGAGAGAAGAAAGAGAGCGAGCAAGAAAGAAAGAAAGGAGAGAGCGAGAGCGAAAAAGAAAGAAGAGAGCGAGAAAGGAGAGAGCAAAAGCGCGTGCGTGCAAGACAGACACAGAGACAGTGTTTGCATACAAGCATTGAATAGAATACAGTGTGGAAACAGGCTCTGAATACTCTGGGCAATTTAGCACAGCCACTTTACTTAAAGTGTTCAGCTTTGAATTGAGGGGGGAAACCGGAGCACCTGGAGAAAACCCGCACAGACACGGGGAGAATGTGCAAACTCCACACAGTTGCCCAAGGCTGGAATTGAACCTGGATCCCTGGCGCTGTGAGGTAGCAGTGCTAACCACTGTGCCACCGTGAAAGGGAAAGGGAGCTTTTTTCCCCACATCATCTTTTTTAAAATAAGGCTGTTGCATTAGCATGTTCCCAATCCACTGGTACCTTTCCAGAATCCTGAGAATTTTGTAATATTATAACTAATGCATTCACTACCTCTGCCGCCACCTCCTTTAATATCCACAGGTGGGGGCCATCAGGCCTGGGACTTATCTGCCTTTAATCCCATCAGTTTACTTAATATCTTCTCCCTATTTACCGTAATTACACCAAGTTCCTGTGTAGTGACTGCAGTTTTTGGGAAGAAATGATCACCTTCCACTGTGAAAACAGAGGCAAAATTTTGGTTAAAAGATACACAGCGGTAATGCCCCAGTAAGCTACGCAGAGTAACAGCAGGAGATATGTGATGACAGGATAGACCAAAGTGGACATAATACAGCCAACAGCTCTGCAGAAAGACAAAGAAAACATGGCAAGTTACTAATATTGTTGTCAAGAAGTCTCTCGTAATCCAACTGTCTTCCCATTTTCTCCCTTATACAACCAGACGTGGTTGTGAACCGACTTCAGGCGAGGAGTCTGCGAGACCATCAACAATCCCCACCTTAAACCCAGAGCATATTGCAGCCCACCACCTGCTTTGCTCACCTCAAACCCCCAGCCTCCCTGCCTCACCCCTCACCTCAAACTTGAGCCCTCCCACCTCCCAATGCTTCAGCTCAAATTGAACTGACGACCCCCCCACAGCATCCTGGCATCGAACCCGAACCATTCTCTTTATAATCATTCGGAACGCACTTGCTTGCTTCCTTTAGCAGGGCTATTGCTATCAGAATCCTCTTCCGTAGGAATATTAACATCAGAATGATGATAACTTCCACGATTACCAGAATGATCACTGCAATGAGAAAAAGATGACATTACATATTTGTCTCTGGGAGCAGAGAAACATAAATCAGAACCCACGTGCTGATGACAAACTTCCAAACCCTCGTGATGTCAAACCCAAGAATGGTTGCTTCATTATTCCTTGTCTGATGGATGCTTTGTTTTGAGCAAAAGCTTCTGTGTGCAACAAGGTTAAACACAACTGAGAAGAGGAGAATGGGAAGGTACAAGTCACCTAACATCTCGCTGAAAGTGAGCAGTCCCCATGTTATTTCAAGGTATGGTTACAAGCCCTTCAAACATCGATTCTCCTGCTCCTCGGATGCTGCCTGACCTGGTGTGCTTTTCCAGCAACATACTCCCGACTCTGATCTCCAGCATCTGCAATCCTGACTTTCTCCAAGGTATGGTTATTTCAGGCACATAGGTACTCACTATCAAAGCAGCCACTCTTCTGGGTCTGCTCTTATCAATTGGAACTGGTTTAATTCTGCGTTTTGTGGAACTTTCCACAACAGCAGCTGTCACTCAGATTCAGCTGATTAAAATATTTATTGACAAAAATTGTGTCTTCTGTCAAATAAAAAAGTTTAAAGCTAACATTATGGAACAAAAACTAAAAATTATAGGATTGCTGAAATTGTTTAGACTGAAGTATGACTCAATTCAGGATCCAAAACACTGAAAAGGTGCCTGACCTTTGAGCTGCAATAAGTGACACTTTATACCATTTTCACTCAAGTACATCCGCCATTTTGTGCAGTCAATTGAGAGCAAAATGAAATACCATTGCAGAGTTACTGAAATATAAATTCTGATAATCCCTGAAATTGCAACAATGGAAATAATAGAAGGCAAAGAAATATAGAAACAAGGCACTGCAAGTTGTGCATAAAATGAGACACCCTTACCTTGGACCTTTTCTAAGTGCCCTGTTTTAATGTGTTTAACAATAACTTGCCCTATCACAGATGTTAAAGTTAAATGGTCTGTAGTTTTTCTTGCTCTCCTTCCCTATTTTTAAAGAAAGAAATTGCACTTGTTAATTTCCAGTCTAATTGAATCTTTCCCGACTCCAGGTAATTTAGGAAAATAAATTCACTGACTAAGATCCAAGAGAAGAGTAAGTTCATCAAGGATCAGCACTTGTCAACTACAGCTCCAATAACTTGCCCTGTTCCACTTTGATGATTGTAATTTTCTTGAGTTCTTCCCCCTGTCCATTTCCTGATTCTGTTACTTCTGTGATATTATTTGTATCATCTGCAGTGAAAACTGATACAAAATACCTGATCAATTCATCTGCCATCTCCTTACTTTCCATTGTTAATTCCTAAAACTCTAACTGCAGGGACTAAGACTCATTAAGTTTTTTTTTTGGTCATCTACAGAAACCCCTATTTACTTTTACATTTCTAACATGTCATACATGCTCCTTGGTTCAACTCAACAAAATAAACAGCATAGTCTGGCGCATTTCTCAGGGCAATACCAATTGTCTTTCCTGATTTAAAATTTAAACAAGGCTTGGCAGTTAAGTGTCAGTTACCATTGACCAGTTCATTCCCATAGCAACATCTGAACTAGAGTGCATTTGCCAACAATAATCAATCATTTTCCCCTGGAAATGGGATACTTGTGAATTAATCTGATGAGTGCAAGACAGAAAGTTTTGACAGAATAGGCCTTTTCTCCCAGCAATAATCAGGCTCAGTTCTATCAAGTTATTGTTTTTACCCCAAGATTTGCTACAGCCGATCTTTTCTGTCAACAAGTTTGAGCGCTGATTGCTCTCTCGCATGAACATGATGATTAGTTGAAGGTCAGAGAGAACTCTTTGCAGCACACCACTGCTGATATCCTGCCGATGAGCACATACCCATTATCGCTTCATTTTGTTTAGTGCTACTCAGCCAATTTCCTAACCAGGTCATTAAGTTGCCCTCGATCCCATGAGCATCAACTTTAGCCAACAGTTTATGAAAAGCTTTACCAATTGCTTCAGAAATCCATGTAAATGCTAACAGATATTCATTCAAAACATTAATCCCATTCCTTTCCACAGACATGCTTCCTTATTTCAGAGTTCTAACATCCACAGTATTTTGCTTTTCTGTTTTACAGATTAATTCTGTTTCATCAGATAGGATTTACTTGTTACAAATCGAAGTTAGATGAATCTGATCAGCTGAAAATTTTAAGGTGTTCAGTCACCTACCATTAAGTCACTAATGTACTTTCGGGAAGGAAACTGCCATCCTTCCCTGGTCTGAAGGAGGGTTACACCCGAAATGTCGACTTCTCCACGAATCGTCTCTGCCTGGCTTGCTCTGTTATTTCAGCCTCATGCCCGTCTATCTATCCTCTCCTGGTCTGGCCTACATGTTACTCCAGACCCACAGCAATGCGGCTGACTGTTATCCTGCCTTCTGTGCAATTGGGGATGAGCAACAAATGCTGGCTAGTTTAAAAAAAACACTCTAAATTCCTTAAAATATTTATTAGCCTAACTGATGCTTAATTCCTTGGTTACTCCTACCTGCCTCAGCTTTCTTGGACAGCAGTGTGACATATGCGATTTTCCAAACTAAAGATAAAACTCCTTGAATCAAACGATAACAGCGCATCTCAGTGTTCTGACCTAGCTCGTTGAGGATCCAGAGTGAAACCATCTGCGCTCTTTAGTAACATTTTTTTTTCTTCACCACTACATTAAATGGTAAAGCTCCATTCTCTCTAACCCCACCAGGCTGGTTAAAATCTTAATGTTGAACACAGAGTTCAACTGCGATGTGAAGTGAAACAAACTGTTCCTTACGGAATGCCAGCCAGGTCTGCCGTAGATGCAGGTAGACTCGGAGGTCAGTATGGAAGCCCAGTTCTTTGATCGTCACCTCTGATCCTTGCACTCCTTTCAACTGTTTATATTCCATGTAGCAGTGAAAAATACCTGCAACAACCAAACAAAATAACTAATCTTCAGCATAATGTGCATTAACTACCAATAGTTTCCAACTCAAACGTTTTACATAATGGTTTGCTTTTTCAATCTCCTCCTCTCTTGGAAGGCACTGATTTTTTATTTGTTGGCTGAGTGAGCAATCTCTCAGTCTCCCCACTGTACGTCATGTGAGACTGAGCCTGATAACAGTCATGTCATCTGAACACCGCTATCTATCCGTTTTGGGGGATTGTATTTGCATGGATAGAGCACTGGTCAATAAAAGGGTTGGGTTAAAAGGGGCATTTTCAGGATGGCAACTTGCAACTAGTGCCAAAAGGGTCAGTGCTAGGGCCATAATTATTTACAAAATATATTTAATTGCTTGGATGATGGAAGTGAATATATTATAGCCAAATTTGTGAATGACAAAAATAGGTGGGAAGGCAAGTAGTGAGGACAGGAGGAATCTACAGACAGATATGGACAGGTTAAGTGAAGGCAGACGTAATACAATGTGGAAAAAAAAAAGAGAGGTTCTGTACTTTGGCAGAAACAAAGGAGTGAATTTCTCCAATGGCAAGAGCATGCAGAAAGCTGCAACACAGAGGGATGTGGGAGTCCTTGGCCATGAGCCATAAAAAGCTAACATCCAAGTTCAGTGGGTAACAGGAAAGGCAAATGGAATGGAGTACAAGCTATACAAGCACTAATTAGACCATATCTCAAACAGTGAGCAGTTTTGGTCCCCTTATCGAAGGGGAGGCGTTGGAGGAAGTCCAGAGAAGAGTCACTTGGTTGATCTCAGCTATGGAGAGATTTTTTCTTTTTTATATATAGATGTTGAGTTGGTTGGGCCTGTACTCAGTTTAGAAGAAAGAGAGCCATCCCTTGTTGAAACATGCAAGATTCTAACAGGGTTTGACTGGGTCGAAGTGGAAAGGTCATTTCTCCTACTGAGTGTGTGTCTAGGACCAGAGGCTATAATCTCAGGATAATAGGCCACCCAATTAATGCAGAGATGAGAAGCGGACTCTTCATTCAAAGAATGTTTAATCTGTCGAATCCTTTATTCAGAGGGTTGTTGAAGCTGGGTCCTTCAGTATATTCAAGGCTGAGACAGACAGACCTTTAAACCTTAAGCGAATCAAGGATTATGGGGTAAAAACACAGGAAAGTGGAGTTGAGGATTATCAGACCAGCCCTACTTTAATAAATAGAGCAGTTGCATTGGGCTGAATAGTCCACTTCTGCTCTCAAGTCTTATGATCACACCCAAACCTCATCCTAAATTCATCACAAATACATAAAAACATCAATCTGGTTGTGTTTCTGTTCCTTAACCTTAACCCAGAGCTTTGAGGTTATTGTTTAGACTAGCTCAGTTCAACTTGGCATCCAACGTCTACAAGCCGAACGTTAAATAGAGCAATACTCTCCTCAGCTGTAGGATCAGTATTGCACTTGGTTCACACTATTTGCAGGCTTGAGTGCACACAGGCCAGCAGTCCCTTCACATAAAGACAAACACAGTGATTTCTGCCAACTCATCCTGGGGACATGGTAGTTGGGGAACAATTTAAATATTCCTGACCTATAAAGGTTGCCAGAAATGATAATTTCACAGATGAATAAGTGACATGACCTACCATAGCCAAGGACAGCAATGACCATCAGGATGATCGACCACACCACAAACGCAGCAATGAAACGCATCAAGATGACAAAGAGCAGACTAATCACCAGGGCGATACTCATTCCTCTACAAACAGGCAGACAAAAATCAAATCAACAACTTCCATTGCCGCTATTTGGTCAATGAGACAGAAGTGATTATGAATCAATGACCAAAAGGGAAAAAATGGTGGCGATTTCTGCAAGATTGGGTTTTATTTTAGGAAGGGCACAACTAAGGTTCTGAAATGTGATGATTTGTCACTTCCAGTGGTTCCTGTTGACAAAGGTGAATCATTGACAGCCAGAGAGTCACAGAGAAATGACAGCACAGAAACAGACCCTTCGGTCCACCGTGTTAATGCCGACCAGATATCCCAACCCAATCTTGTCCCACCTGCCAGCACCCGGCCCATATCCCTCCAAACCCTTCCTATTCATATACCCACCCAAATGTCTCTTAAATATTGCAATTGTACCAGCCTCCACCACTTCCTCTGGCAGCTCATTCCATACATGTACCACCCTCTGTGTGAAAAAGTTGCCCCTTAGATCTCTTTTATATCTTCTCCCTCTCACCCTAAACCTATGCCCTCGAGTTCTGGACTCCCCAACCCCAGGGAAAAGACTTTGTCTATTTATCCTATCCATGCCCCTCATGATTTCATAAACTCATTTAGTATCTCCCCCATTTTCTGCAGCTCCACACAAAGGCTGCCTTGCTGATCTTTGAGGGCCCCTATTCACTCCCTAGTTACCCTTTTGTCCTTTATGTATTTGTGAAAACCCTTTGGATTCTCCTTAACTCTATTTGCCAAAGCTATCTCATGTCCCCTTTTTGCCCTCCCGATTTCCCTCTCAAGTACACTCCTGCCGCCTTTATATTCTAAGGATTCACTTGATCTATCCTGTCTATATCTGACACATACTTCCTTCTTTTTCTGAACCAAACCTTCAATTTCTTTAGACATCCAGCATTCCCTATACCTACCAGCCTTTCCTTTCACCCTAACAAGAATATACTGTCTCTGGATTCTTGTTATCTCATTTCTGAAGGCTTCCCATTTTCCAGCCATCCCTTTACCTGCAAACATCTGTGTCCAATCAGCTTTTGAAAGTTCTTGCCTAATACCATCAAAATTAGCCTTCTCCAATTTAGAACTTCAACTTTTAGATTTGGTCTATCTTTTCCATCATTATTTTAAAACAAATAGAATTCGTCGCTGGCTCCAAAGTGTTCCCCGACTGACACCTCAGTCACCTGCCCTGCATTATTTCCCAAGAGTGGTCAAGTTTTGCACCTTCTCTCGTAGGTACATCAGCATAATTGAGGTATACAAGATAATGAGAGGCATAGATAGAGTCGATAGCCAGAGACTACTTCCCAGGGCAGAAATGACTAACACGAGTCATAGTTTTAAGCTGGTTGGAAGAAAGTATAGAAGGGATGTCAGAGGCGGGTTCTTTACACATAGAGTTGAGAGAGCATGGAATGCATTGCCAGCAGCAGTTGTGGAAGCAAGGTCATTGGGGACATTTAAGAGACTACTGGATATGCATATGGGCACAGAAATTTGAGGGTGCAAACATGAGGATCAGTGGTCGGCACAACATCATGGGCTGAAGGACCTGTTCTGTGCTGTACTGTTCTATGTTCTATACTGAATCAGAAAATTTTCTTGTACACTTAAATTCATCTCCAGCTAAACCCTTAACACTATGGCAGTCCCAGTCTATATTTGGAAAGTTATAATTCCCTACCATAACCACATTATTCTTACACATAACTGAAATGTCCTTACAAATTTGTTTCTCAATTTCCCTCTGACTATTAGGGAGTCGATAATACAATCCCAATAACGTGATCATCCCTTTCTTATTTCTCAGTTCCACCCAAATAACTTCCCTGGATGTATTTGTGGAAATATCCTCCCTCAGTACAGCTGCAATGCTATCCCTGATCAAAAATGCCACTCCCCCTCCTTTCTTGCCTCCCTTTTTGTCTTTCCTGTAGCATTTGTATCCTGAAACATTAAGCTGCCAGTCCCGCTCATCCCTGGGCCACGTTTCCCATGTTGCTAACCATGCCCTGAGTTCAGCTGCCTTCCCTGTTAGGCCCCTTGCATTGAAATAAGTGCAGTTTAATTTATCAGTCCTACCTTGTTCTCTGCTTTGTCCCTGCCTGCCCTGACTGTTTGACTCGCTTCTGTTCTCAAGTGTACCAGTTTCAGATTGATCGCTTTCTTCACTATCTTCCTGGGTCCCAAAGCTCTACCCTCCACCCCACAACCTTACTAGTTTAAATCCTCCTGAGCAGCTCTACCAAATCTCCCTACCACTTTATCAGTCCCCTTCCAATTTAGATGCAATCCGTCCTTCTTGTACAGGTCACTTCTACTCCAAAACAGATTCCAACGATCCAAAAATGTGAATGCTTCTCCCAGACACCAGGTCCTCAGCCATGTATTCATCTGCTCTATCCTCCTATTCCTGCCCTCACTAGCTCCGGGAGTAATCCAGATATTACTACTCTAGAGGACCTCCTTTTTTTAAATTTCTGCCTAACTCTGTATTCTCCCTTCAGAATCTCAACCTTTTCCCTTCCAATGTAGTTGGTTCCAATGTGGACAATGACCTCCTGCTGGACCCTCTCCCCCGTGAGAACACTGCACCCTCGCTGAGACATCCTTGATCCTGGCGCCAGGGAAACAACACACCATTCTGATTTTTTGCAGCTGGCCACAGAAATGTCTGTCTGTACCTCGGACTAGTGAGTCCCCTAACACAATCGATCTCTTGGGACCTGACGTACCCCTCATTATGTTAGAACCAGTGTCAATACCATGCTATGTTCCCCAAGAATCCATCACCCCCTACACTTTCCAAAATAGCATTCTTGTTTGAAATGGGGATAACCACAGAAAACTCCTGCACTACCTCTCTTAGTTTGATGTTACAGTTCAGCTCTGATTCCAACAAACTTGGATTTGAATTTCGGTGAATTAGTGATAGTCCACTAATTCAGGTGTTACCAGATAGCCAGATATACAGACATTGAGCTTTGGTCTTGCCAATATTTAGGAGGAGATTTCTCGATGTGAACGAGAAGCCATGGAGAATAATGACATATGGTGCTGAAGGGAAGTTTAGCTTCTTCAGTGCACGTATGAAAATGGCTGTGTGTGTTTTCAGATAGTGCACTGTCAATGAGGAATACAGACAGCACTTTAGGGGACTCTCGTAAAAGTAGGAACAAACCTTAGAGCCTGTCCTATTGGAAATTACAAAAGGGGGGAATTAATTAAACACTTACATCAAAATCCAGTACCAAGATTGTGTGTAATCTTCAAATATCTTCATTACAACCTCTCTGGCTTCAAGCACTATGTTTGCTCCCCTGTAAAACAGAAAAAAGGGATCTATAATTACAGTTAAGTTCAACACAAGCCTGTGGAGATGTGGAAAGGAATTAAGTAGGTTATGTGGATTGGGAGACCTTGGGGAAGTGATCCAGAATTGAAGAGGTGGTGGTGAGAGGGGACGAAGCAGGGAACATGTTCACAGGGGTTTATACTCAATAGCGGTCTGCTTTACCCGAGGAAAGGATTCTGGATTAGTGGTGCTGGAAGAGCACAGCAGTTCAGGCAGCATCCAAGGAGCAGTCAAATCGACATTTCGGGCAAAAGCTCTTCATCAGGAAGGGCTTTTTATCCCAGGATAACCAAGTCCTTTTGAAACATCCAGGCTGTTATCTATTGATATCCCTTAACTTCAGTGTTTTGATAGATTACAAGATTTTTCCAGATTTTGTTTGAGTAGTCACTGGATAAAAACTATAATCACTTTGTCTAATGGGTTAAAACAGTTTTCAGTAATATTAACCTTAACCAGGTCAATGTTAGTATCATTGTATATCCTTCTACTGGATTCTAATGAGGAGGAACGTTGGGTAGCACAATGGAATGGAAACAGGCCTTTCAACTCTGGAACAAGATTCAATTCCAACCAAAGCTAAAGACTTGAAAACTTCCTTCTCTCTGTTGACTGTTCTTGTAAGGGACAGTTTTAATCTTACCCCTAAAACACACAAGTATCAATAGGGAAGAGGAATAGAATGACAATATTTAAGCTCTTTGAACCGGATCTTCACCGAGATCTGTGAACTACAAATGCCTATTTTTCTCTCTCACATTTAATAGCTTTCACTTTTAAAAAAATCAGTTTTAAAAATGAGTGATTGAGCATCAATGGTGTTTGTTGAAGAGAGTACCAAACCCCTTTCACCATTGTGTCTCTAAGCATTTCCCAATTCAACCACGAAAGGTGTCAGCTATTTTTCCTGACTACATCCAGTATCCCAGATTTCTGATTAATGGAATAATTTCTCCCAATCTGCACTAGTTGTCCTATTTAACATCTTGAAAACTAGAATCAAATCACCTCTACACACTTAGTCCAGGGTGTAATCTGTAGTTCGTACTACAGGCCTGATGGTCTAGTGTGCTGATAATCAGCCCTACTGCTCCATTAGTCATTAGTACACACACATTGATTTAATCACCACCCAGAACACGAGAAAAGTCCAGCAGGCTTCCTTAACAAATTCAAAATAATCCAGTTATTAGAAATGAAACTTGTCCTTGAAGAAAGTGGAAAATATTGACTAATCTATGGTCTATGTATAGAAAAAGACAATTCTTTGCAAAGGTTAGGCTTTGTTTTATACAGAGTACAAGGAAAAAACAGCCATTGTGAGCCAAGGGTCTGGAATGCAATGATTCGTCACTTCCATCGGCTCCTGATGACAAAACGGAATCACTTGACAGCTGTAGTGTGATGATAGAGTCCAGCTCGGATTCTAATAAACTTGGATTTGAGATGCTAAGAATTGGTTACAGTCCACTACATCAGGTTTTACCAAGAAGGCAGATAAGATGGTATTTAATAACTCTCAGGTTCCCAGAGACTTGGACTGAGAATAGGATTTCACAAAATTCTGAGATTCCTTCTTTACTGTGCTTCTTGGGGTGGTACAGCATAAATCTCAAGTTGAGAAAGAATGTTTTTTAAACAATATAATGTGGGTCACTGGCTGTGTCAGCGCTTATTGTTCACCCCTAGTTACCCTCGAGAAGGTGGTAGTGAGCTGTCCTCTTGAATCACTGCAGTCCATGTTGCAAGTAGGGGCACAATGTTGTTAGGGAGGGAATTGCAGGGTTTTGAACCAGCAACACTGGAGAAAGGTGACATGTCCACATGACAATGGTGAGTGGCTTGGAGAGGAACTTGCAGGGGCTGCCATTCCCATGTATCTGTTGCCCTGATCCTTTAGATAGTAGTGATCATGGATTTGGTAAGGAATCTTCGTGAATTGCTGCAGTGTATCTTGTAGATGGTACACACTGCTGCTACTGGGTGTCAGGGTTGGAGAGAGTGGATGTGTTGCCAGTCAAGTAAGCACCTTTGTAGAACATAGAAAAGTACAGCACAGAACAGGTCATTCAACCCATGATGTTGTGCCGAGGATTAATAATAATTTATAATAAAATAACCTAAACTACGCACCCCTCATTTCACTGCTGTCCATGCGCATGTCCAGCAGTCGCTTAAAAGTCCATGTGTTCACAACTCTCTGCATAAAGAACCTACCTCTGACGTCTCCTCTATACCTTCCACCTAACACCTTAAAACGATGATCCCTCGTGGCAGTCAATCCTGCCCTGGGGAAATGTCTGGCTATCGACTCTATCCATGCCTCTCATTACCTTGTACACCTCAAATTGTCCTGGATGGTGTTGAGCTTCGAGTGTTATTAGAGCTGCACCCATCTGGAGTTGCTAGGAAACCATTAACACGGGGACTCCTGTTCCTCTCAAAGTCGGGTTTTTGCAGTAAAGCTATAAACACCCATTCTCTTTGAAGGCTTTGTTTAACTGATTCTCCATTCATTTCATTTCCAGTGGAAGAGCAGAAATCACAGCACACTTTAGACTGTTAGCTTCTTTCGAGAGAACACCTGATAAATCCCTTTTCAATTCCAGAAAATGTCCACATGGTTAAAATTCTTCAATTTCTTTCCAGGTAGTACTTCAATATAAGTGTGTATTTGAGTCAAAGAAAATGAATCTTCAATCCTTTGAGTCTGCATCAGTCAAATGCAACCACTCAACTATTGTAATTCCATTTTCCAGCACTTGACCCATAGCCTTAAATTCCCAAGATTTGTTTAATTTATCCTTGAAGTTTAACCCTTAATAATTGATGTGGCCCTCCTCCAGTCAGTACCCATCAATTGTTTCAGAGTTGCAGTGTGCAGAATTGCTTGCCATCTTTCAGATGTGGTCTGGCATAGTCATTATGTAAAGTAACCTATCTTTTGCATTTGATTTCTTGAGAAACAAAGACCAGAATTCCAAAAGCTTTTTGATTATTTTCTGTACCACTTTATGACCTTTTCATGACAGATGTACTTCGCCCACAGCTTTCTTTTAAACTTCTACCGTTGCTTGTATTTTTAATCCAACATTTAGAAAGTTTCCTGTCATATTCTAAATAGATAACCTCATATTCACTAATAATGAAAATCTATTTGCCATATTTTTCCATTCACTTAATTTTCCTCCCTTTCTATCGTTCCATTTACACTATTGACATTGCCACCTACCCATATACCAAGTTTAGATACAGATTGTTCTGCTATAACATGCACTTCTTTAACACACGAATTGAGGACACGGTTTCTAAAATGCGATGTTTTAAAGCACATGTTGGTTACAACATGATTCTAGCCCCATTAGTTCAAATGGTGCTGCTATTAAGTGATTATCTTATAAAACGGGATTGCACAAGTATGGAACTACCGCATTATAGCAAAACTGGCTGTATCTGGTTTTCTATCTCAGAATGTGATCATTAAGCCAATGAATAGTTAAGGCCCCAGCACAAATCCTGCAGGGACACCAATGGTCACATTTTACCAATTCAACTATCTGCCCTTTCTTCATCTCACGCCATTCCCAAACAGGTTAATAACTGTTTCAAATTGAAATCAAGAATCTCTTATAAAGGTACTTCATCAAATGTCTTCTGCCAGCCCATATCGACATTTCCAAGTCTTAAAATGATTTTATTTTTAAAGAGATGACAATCAAAAATGACAAAGTATGCCCCGCCCATGCTGGCTTCCTCTGATAACCTGAAAATTTAAGGTGTTCAGTCTTACCCTTAAATACAAAATAAAGTCATGTTCCAGTCTTACATTGAATACTCAGCTTTGACTATGCATCCAAGTTTCGGAAGAGGGTTTGAAAGCACAAATTTCTAACTGGGGAGAAAGAATGTAACCTGTGTGCTGAGCTGACACTTATCTGATCTGAGAACACAATGGGTTTTCCTCTGTATCCAAACTGTACTATACCTGGAAATGCTCAATAATGACACTGATGAAGACCACAGACAATGGAAAACCTCCCACTTCTAGCACTAACACTACCCAGTGGAGCATAAAACCCCGACATCACAAAATTAATAAGGTGTACAAACTTCACTCCTTCCAGCAACTGCGTGGCGTTTACAGATCCACCATCATCTGAACTGAAAGCAGTCTTGTCGGCAACTTTAACCACACCCCGCTGGACTTTTAGGTCAGGGAGGCATCTTTGGGTAACTGTAAAGTAAATATGAGAGCATCATAAATCTGTCTGGAAAAATCCCAATAGCAGCAACCAAGAATATATTTCACTGGTCAGTTCCTCTGGTTTAATTCACAGAATTGTAAATTCCACACAGGTCCTTGCTCCTCATCTCTATGAGGGACCCTTTGGCGGTGAGGAACAGTTCGGACTCAGCTTGGTCCACTCAGTTCAAGAAGGAGAAAGGTTATTAAAACATATTCAATGAATTTTAGAAACAAAAATCAAATTCAACTGGCAAAGGGAACGTACAGAATTAACCTCAGGCATTACTGAATAATCAAAAACAGGAGCAGACGGTAGCCATTCTACCCCTTGAATCTGCTCCACCATTCGAGAAAATAATGGCTGATTCGATTGTGACCAATTCCACATTTTCTTTTAAAAAATTTGTTTATGGGATGAGAGTCGCTGGCGAGACCAGCATTCATTTCCCATCCTTAATCGCCCAGATGGCAGTATACAGTCAAATCACACTGTTGTGGGTCTAGGGTCACATGTAGACCAGACCAGGTAAGGATGGTAGTTTCCTTCCCTGAAGAACATTAGTGAATTAGACGACGTTTTCTCGACAATTGACAGTGGATTAATGGCTTTATTTCAAGATTTACTTTTTATTGAAATCAAACTGCATCATCTGCAGTGGCAGAGTTCAAAGCTGGCTCCCCAGAACATGACCTGGATCACTGGATTAACAGTGATACCACTAGGCCATTGCCTCCTCCATCTGTCAGTGACTATAACTTTCAACTCCCTTGCACACCAAAACAATCCAGTTATGACTGTTCTCTGGGTATACAATGGTAACAATTAACTTCGTTTTGACGTGCTCCCACAATTTTGCTTTGTTGCTAATTGTCAATGGAACAAGTCAGACAATTTGCTTAACATCCGGCACATGGGGAATGCTAGAATCTTTAAATGAGGAGGATTGCTTAGAAAATCTCAATGCAGAGTCAATATGATTTTATGGAAGGGAGTAGAGTGTAAGGTGCTGGAAAAGCACAATCGGTCAGGCAGCATCCAAGGAGCAGGAGAATCAATGTTTCAGGCATAAGCCCTTCATCAGGAATGAGGCTTGTGGGTCGGGGCTGAGATAAATGGGAGGGGGCTAGGGTAGGGGGAGGTAGCTGGGAAAGTGATAGGTGGACGAAGGTGATAGGTTAGAGGGGTGCAGTGATGGACGGGTCTGGAGGGTGGTGCCAAGTTGGAGGCTTGGTACAGGGATAATATGGGGGGGGGGGGGGCGGGGAGAGGAAATGAGGAAGCTGTTGAAATCCACATTTATCCTACGTGGTTGCAGGGTCCCAAAGTGGAATATGAGGCATTCCTCCTCGAGGCGTCAGAGACGGCTCAGGGCCTGCACGTCCTTGACTGAGTGGGAGGGGAGTTGAAGTGTTCAGCCACGGGGCGGTGAAGTTGGTGGGTGTGGGTGTCCCAGAGATGTTCTCTGAAGCAATCTGCAAGGCGGCGTCCTGTTTCCCTGGTGTAGAGGTGACCACACCGGGTGCAAAGGATGGAACAGATGCACGTTTATGGAGGGAAGCAATATTTAACTAACTTATTGGAGTTTGCGGAGGAAAAAAAACAAGCAATGTGGATAAAAGGATCCTACAGATGTGCTATAACTAAACTTCCCTAAGGCATCTGACAAAGTGCCTCAAATATTACTATACAAAGAAGAATTCATTTTGTGACTGTGTGGGGGAGGGGAGAGCATATTGTATGGATAAAGGACTGGTTAGCTAACAGGAAACAGATGACATGAATGGGTCTTTGTCAGATTTTGATGTCAAATGGAGTACCACAGGGTTCGATATAAGGCTTCAATTATTCATAATATCTATCAGTGACTTGGAGGAAGGGACCGAATTTCTAATTATTATATTTGCTGACAACGCATATATAATAGGAAAGTAAGTTATGAAGAGGAGCTTGCAAAGCTATATAGTTTAGACAGGTTCAGTGATTTGGCAAAAAAATTACATGTGAAGCATCATGAAGGCATATGCAAACTTGTTCAATTTGGCAGGAAGAATAGAAAAACTTCACAACATTGAAATAGAGACAGATTTGCAGAACTCAGAGGTACAGAGGGATCTTGGTGTGCTAGCACATGAATCACAAAGTTCGTCAGGAGGTACAACAAGTGATTAGGGAGGCAAATAGAATGTATTTATTGCAAATGGAAAGGAATATAAAAGTAGGGATGCTTTTCTACAGTTCAAGGTTTTGGTGAGGCCATATTTAGAATACTGTGTATCGTTTTAGTCACATTTGGACAGGATGGGGCTGAATCCAATGGAGCTTAGAAAAATAAGTGGTGACCTTACTGAGACACACAGGATGAGGAGGAGACTACACTGGGTTGATGTTGAAAGAATGCCTCCTCCTACAGGCGAGCTTAGAACTAGGGGACACAACTTAAAAGTAAGAGGTCTCCTAGTAAGATGGAGAAAAGGAATTTTTTCCTCAAAAGGGGGCTGGTTAGCTCACATGGCTGGTTTGTGATGCAGAGCGATGCCAATGTTACCAGCTAAGGTTACCATAAAGGAATCTCCTTCTGAACCTCTCTCCTCACCAGAAGCGTGGTAGCCCTCAGGTGAAACCACCAACAGTCATCTCTCTCTAATGAGAGCACAGCCCGATGGTCTGCGAAGACTACAGTGATTTTACCTTGCCTACCATTCCTCAAAAAGTGGTGAAATCAAAGACACTGAATATTTTTAAGGTAGAAGTAGAGAGAATATTGATAGAATAACATAGCCAAAAAGCACCAGACTGCTCTGTCCAACCAATTTGAAAAACTGCCATTTGTCCACTGTCCCCTAGAAACAGACTTCCCACCCTACTGCTAGATCCTATAACCAGCACTCTCACTTTACTTATTGTCCCTTATAAACAGCACTCTTAACCCACTGAACCTCTTATGCTTTTAACCACTTCTTTCACCAAAAACAAAATCGAATTCTTCTTTTGTTTTAAATCATTACTCTTAAGGAAATAGGTAGGTGATGTTTTACAAATTCTCTCTCACTATTTTCAATGTCTGTAACTCATTGTCTGTATCTCCTGCGCCTTCCAAGCTTCAGTCTTTGCTCCCTAGCTCCGCTGTGGTTTGATCAAACAGAACCTAGGGATGAAACCGTGGAAAAGTTCCCCAGCTGCTGAATGAAACTTTAAACACTTACAGGGCTTGCTGGGAGTTAAAAAGGCCGGACAATCCCCATCTTTAAACACTTCAACAGGTGTCTGAAAGACAAAAAGTGAACATATAGGTGGCAATGGCAATGTTCAATATTAATTTATGGTGAAAATAGTATTTTTGTTTCATTGGACAGATATGTTAAGTTTGATGTATTTTCACAATGGAGTTTAAGTGCTTCTGTGTAACTATGATAGTTCCCTCAGAGGTTTGTTGGTCAAAGTCCCAACCACTCTTTAAACCTAACTTAATCAGATCAGAACTATAGCAGAAGGACCTGTAATGTGACAGCTGTGTTCCTCTGCAACCTCACACTATAGAAGATCATGCTATGGAAAACTCACTCAGTAGGAAAGCCTTATGCAAACAACACTCACAATTCATCAATCATGTTATAATCAATTCGCGCTGACGAAACACACGTTATCTGAGAACTACCTGTAATCACTCTGAAGGCTGAGGAATGCATTTCAGAGTTGGCCTCGTGCTTCCCAACAATTCCATAGAATTGAATTCAAAGGGACACAAAGGAACCTCATATATGACCCTTTGACCTGAACATTGATGCACAACTGTGGTGACTGGAGTTGAAGTGGGACAAAAAACAATTTTGCTTTTACATCCAAGGACATTTACATAATAGTGTCCATGTGATGGCAGCCAGGCACTAGTGATTCTACCATGTCCGGTGTTCACATGGAAGCCAAAACAGGAATCATGGCAATGATTTTCCATGATCACTAAAGAGAGACTGATACGCAGAGATTACTTGAAACAATTGCAATCATTTTACACTGAAGCAGTTGTCCAAGTTTTCACATTAATGTATCATGCAGAGTCATTTTTGCTTCAACATATGATGCTATTGGTAAATAAATCTGAATTTAAAGCTTAACCTGCATGTTTGCTACGATAGCAGCCAAATACGATGCGCTTTTCTCAAACTCTCTAATAAATGAGTTTATGATATATTATTGTTAATTTTTCAACATGAACTCAATTTGATAAAAAGTTTCAAAACACATTTGGTGTCTTGAAAAACACATTAAAAAAAAATTGACTCATGGGATGTGGACATCACTAGCTGTGCCAGCATTTGTTGCTCATCTGTAACTGCCTTTGAGAAGGTGCCTTCTTGAATCACTGGGGTTCACATGTTACAGGCAGACCCACAATGCTGTTAGGGGCAGAACTCCAGTATCTTAACCCAGTGATCATGAAGGAACAGTGAATTATTTCCAAGGCAAGATAGTGAGTGGCTTGAATGGGAACATGCAGGTGGTTGCGTTCTCATTGATCCACAGGACAATCTAGAACTTGGAAGTACGGCAAACATTGTGTTGGCATCCAGCACAGCTCACACAGTTGCCTTTCTGAGGCCATCATTTAGTTCATTGGCTCAGTAGGCCATGCATAATGCAGTGTGGTACTCATCCATGGAGATCAGATGGTCTCAGGTTACACACCCAGTTCATGCCAAATGAGCTGCTCAACACACAAATTAACCAGGGGTCCAGATGTGAATAGTGTTCAGTTTACGCAGATGGTGAGTGAGGACAGTTGGAGCTCCGCTCCTCCTATATCAATACCTGCTAATCAAGGAAATAGTCCCTTGGGAAAGTTATGAGAGACAGATTGGTATCAAATCATTGATACACAGATTGGAAATACTAGTGGACCCAACACTGATCCTTGTGGCACTACTTGCAGTTTACCAACCTAAAAAGACCAAGTTATTCCTTCTCTTTGCATCCTGCTAGCTAACTAACCCTTTATCGATGCTCATTAATGCATTTCCCTGTACCCCCAATGCTTCTATATTGTCAAGCAGCCTTTGATGAGGCAACATACCAAACCACTTTTGGAAAATCAAGTACCCCCCCATGTACCAAGTTCCCCACTATCCACTGTGTAGGTTACTTCACCAAAAGTCTCTAATAGATTTAATTAAACACAATTGCACGTTCACAAAACTATCTTGAATCATAAAACCTTACGCTGAAAGACTGGAGTGGCTGGGCTTGTATACCCTTGAGTTTAGAAGGTTGAGGGGGGATCTGATTGAGACACATAAGATTATTAAAGGATTGGACACTCTGGAGACAAGAAACATGTTTCCGCTGATGGGTGAGTGCCGAACCAGAGGACACAGCTTAAATATACGGGGTAGACCATTTAGGGCAGAGATGAGGAGAAACTTCTTCACCCAGAGAGTGGTGGCTTTGTGGAATGCTCTGCCACTGAGAGCAGTGGGGGCCCAGTCTCTGGATTCATTTAACAAAGAGTTGGATAGAGCTCTCAAGGATAGTGGAATCAAGGGTTATGGAGATAAGGCAGGAACAGGATACTGATTAAGGATGATCAGCCATGATATTATTGAATGGTGGTGCAGGCTCAAAAGGGCAGAATGGCCTACTCCTGCACCTATTGTCTATTGTCTCTTTCATGGTGGTTCAGTGGTTAGCACCGCTGCCTCACAGCACCAGGGACCCGGGTTCAATTCCAGCCTCGGGCAACATTCTGTATGGAGCTTGCACATTCTCCCGTGTCTGCATCGATTTCCTCCGGTTTCCTCCCACAATCCAAAGACGTGCAGGTTAAGTGAATTGACCATACTAAATTGCCCACAGTGTTCAGGAATATATAGATGCATTAGTCAGGGGTAAATGTAGAGTAATAGGGTAGGGGAATGGGTCTGGGTGGGTTACTCTTCAGAGGGTCGGTGTGGACTTGTTGGGCCAAAGGGCCTGTTACCACAATGTAGGGATTCTATCTTTAAATAATGAATTCTAGCACCTTTCTCTAGACTGATGTTAGACTAACCAACCTGAAGCTTCCTGTCTCCCTCCTTTCTTGAGTGCATGTGTAATATTTGCTATTTTCCAATCTGCTGGGATCCTTCAAGAGTTGAAGGAATTTTGGAGGTTGTAACCAATGCACCCATTATCTGTGTAGCCACTTCTTTTCAAACCCTACAATGCATGATCTCTGGCACTGGCATCTTGCAACCTGTTAGGCTTTAGATCAAATGCTTTCCCCAGCACTTTTCCCTGGTGATAATGATTCCTCCAAGTCCATCCCTCCCAATCATCTCTTCACTTTGTTATCTTTGAGAATTTTTCTGTTGTCTATCGTTAAGATTGAGTAGAGGAACTGTAACCTGACGAGAGTCAGCAGCTTCAGGAGGGACCAGGAAAGCTGGTAAAAGACAAAATAAGAATATGATTGTAACTCACCTTGGTTGAATCATTAAAGCCTGGTTTACAGAACTGGGAGTAATTCTGCCATCTTTCTGGTTTCACTTTAAGTTGCGCATGTGCAGTGATGAAGCTGTCAAACCTTTCTGGGCATTTACTTACACAGATCTACAAAAAAACAAGTTAACAGAATTAACAAGTAGTACAATGAACACTCATTTATTTCAAAGGGTTTCTTTTGTTCATTAAAATAATGTGTTTGTAAATGGATCTGCTGTAAGCATTAAATAATTACAAAACAGATATTGGACAGGTTAGGTGTAGAGGGCAACACATTCTATTCTATCCTATTAAACATTCCTGTAGCAGGTACAAAACAGAACAAAAGCTCCATCTACACTGTCCCCCATCAGACACTGCCAGGAGAGGGACAGCATAGGGTTAGGTACACAGTAAAGCTCCCTCTGGGCAGGGTAGAAAGTTTGAAACAACTCCCATTGATGGAAATATTCATGGTGACTGACAAAGAATCAATAACTGGAAGATCCTCATGAGGAGAATATTTAGGGTTGAGAAGTGTGGTGCGAGAAAGATCCAAATGCTAATTAAAAGGGGACTGGGATAAGTCCCTGAAGAGAACATATTTACAAGATCATGGGGGAAAAGCAAGCATATAGGGACAAGCAAGTTTTTTTTCTTACCGGGAAACGGCAAGAAAATAATAGAACCAGCCTTGCATCCCATGTTGCCTTAGGTTCACATATTGCACCAGTCAGACAAATGTCTACTTCCTTTGCCAGCCACACAGTAGCCTCTGGGTGAGCTTTGGAGAGGTGACCCCTAGTGGTATTATAAATGGACTGAGATCCAGATAATGATCTGGGAACTTGGTTCAAACCCTGCCATCACTGATGGTGGAATCTGAATTCAATAAACATTTGGAATTAACAGTCTAAATGATGACCATGAATCAATTGCTGTTTGTTGGAAAACAGCATCTGGTTGACTAACATCCCTTAGGAAAGGAAACTGCCATCCTTACCTGGCTTGGATTACACATAAACCAGACCTATAGCAAAGTGGTTGACCCTTAGGAATGGGCGAGAAATGCTGGCCTAGCCAGCGATGTCCTTATCTAATGAACGTTTAAAAAGCTGGCTGTGAAGGAAGCTGGTGATTAATCAAAGACATTTTATTGCCATGCCAACTAACAACTGAATTGATATCACTTTCAGGCATGCTGTTTTAACCGGCAGGCACTTTCATCCTATTCATGTGTGCTGGACTTAGCATCACAGAGCTGGGAGCCCTAATCTAATCCAAGTCATCAACAGGAAAGCATTTGTAAGTGATCAAAGGCAGTTCCTTTCTATTCTCAACATCCATCTGAAAAAAGTGATTCAAACCTTTTTGTTCACTTCTTGCCTATTTGTTGACCGCATGTTTTTTTTTCTCCCATTTCCCAGTCCAGTAATACAAGAAATCAGAAGAACCATAGATGTTTAAAACTCTAACTTGACTACAACTTTGGGACTGACTGTTGCACTGATGTGGAGCCAGCTGACCATGAAAGGTGCTCTTGGCATGTGATAGGTCTCAGGTCAAGGACATCCATCCCTTTAAATGGAAGTCAAGGAGGGCCACATACTCATCTCTTTTCTCTCTCCCCACACTGCCCAAAATTACAAGCAGAGTCACCCACTCTCCCTTAAACCCAGTGGGGTCACATGCACCCCCTCCACAAAGCCCACAAGTTCCCTCCTGTAACCAAACTCAGTCTGAATGCATCGGCCCCTAAAGTCAATCTAGAAACAAACCGCCATATCATTAGATGATCTACTCCTGTAACCGTTGCATGTTCAGAAAGCAACATTTATCTCATAGGCTCAACTTCTCAACAGGAGAAAGCCGGGAGGCAGCAACAAATAAGATATGTCCATTACCATTGAAAGGGATAGATTTCTTACCTGTGTGGTAGGACACTGAAACTCCAGCAATACCAAAGGGCTGGCACACTTGAGCAGGTTGAAATAAAATAGAAATGGTTTATGCCTGGAAAACAACAGAGACAGAAATGCCACTAACTGTTTCAAAACCCAAGATTTCAAATCACTTCTTTCTCCAGCCAGCCACTTACTGTTAGTCCAAGTCTGAAACCAACACACAGGAAATGAACACATTATAGTAGGCCAGCAGGAACACAACTCATCTTGATGTTTCTTGTTTACTCTCAAAAGCAGCTGCTACAGTGCAATTTGCGACATTTCCCTCTCCTCACCAAGTTGGGTTATCTGTTTCATTTGCCCCTGACTCAAGTGCCTGGTCACAATCTGTCAGTTTAGCAAGTGACTGTCAGCAAATACTTGACCATGTCCTGACAAACGAAACAGAAATCGTCACAAAACGATCAAGAGTGCTGGCATACTGGGCTAGATTCTTTTAGGATCGCTGGTCAGCACGGACGAGTTGTTTCCATGCTGTACAGCTCAATGACTATGACTCTAAGAGGAGGATACCTGTTTGATCTTGTGTTTCTCTCACTTCCTCTGAAGCCCTTCAACATTAAAAGATTACCGAGAGTTTTACTGGGTAGCATGGCAGACAGTGAGACCTCTTTGCTTTCATAGGTTTACTGTCAGACTCCTTTAAACTAAGCAAATTTTGAGAAGATTTGTAGCTCAGGTTGAGGTTCTGGATGGAGGTTTGCTCGTTGAGCTGGAAGGTTTGTTTTCAGACATTTCATCACCAGACTAGGTAACATCATCAGTGAGCCTCCAGATGAAGCTTTAACCTTGTGTATCATAGTAATTTCACTCCCAGGCCAAGTTACTGTGTTAATGGTGACTTGTAATTTTTTTTTATGGCAGTGGTCTTCGAGATTTTAACCACCATGTCTGAGGCTTTATTCTGAAATTCCAACCCACTTTTGGATAAGTCTCTAACTTTGGCATCCAAGGAAGAGAACAGAACTTACTCATTCCTGCCTCCAACCTGACCACAGAACTCGCCACGACTGTCAGTCGGATAGATCACTTTGCGAGGGTCTCCATGGATCCATGCTAAAAATAGACCATCATTAATGGCAAGAGTCAGCAGTACCACAGAAAATAGTCAATGCATTCATTTTACTTTTGTTACTTAAAAGGAAAATATAACCATCTCAACCCATGAAAAGCAAAGATCAGCATAATAAACAGGCCAAAAGTCTCTGGGCCCAGGCAAATTCTTTATCTACCAAACTAACCCAACACCCTGAGCTATATTCTCAATTATCACAGCTCCAAGAAATCACTGCAGGAGTTAAATGTCCTAGATCCAACCATCTTTATGGTTCAATGACCTTCCCTCCATCATAAGGTCAGAAGTGGGGATGTTCGCTGATAATTGTTCAATATTCAGCACTATTTGTGACTCCCCAGATACTGAAACAATTGTGCAATATCCTGAAAAATGGCAGGAAGCATTTGTACCATACAGTTAAAATGTTGTTTAACAAATATGCTTGGAAAAAACCATATTCAATGGAACAAGCAGAGAAGTAGGATTAGAATGGGTTTAGAAAGCAGTCAGGTGAATTGGAACATTAATTTGGTTTCTCTCTCCACAGATGTTGCCAGAACTGCTGAATTTCACCAGAATATCTGGTCAGCACGGACGAATTGGACAAAAGGGTCTGTTTTCATTGAGTATGCCTCAATGGACTCAGACGTTCTGTTTTTATTTAAGAACAATTGGTGCCTGTAACCACAATGATTTCCTCCTGTAACAGAATTCTATGCATCGATGCAGTTTGTTTCGAGTGCATAGCGGAAATACACTTCCTGAAATGTCAAGGCAGCCAGTACAGGCAATGAGAAGGAAGTTCAGCCCCTCCAAAACAACAGCAGATGCGTGAAAGCCACTGAGGTGCAAGCTGTTCTTCTTCAGCACTCTTAAACAGCAACGTGGGAACACTTTGACCACACGCTGCCACATTTCAAGGCAATGGATCACTACACACCCTTCAAGGACAAGACATTCTGGTTTTGTAGTTAATGGCCACATTCTGGAAATGGAAACTCTCACACTTTGTTTCATAAGGCCCACATTACTGCCTAGAGGAGTCCACATAGCATTTGCACAGGCTGATATTGTACTCTCTCATTTGTATCAAAAACATTAATTTGCAACATTTTGATTAGTCAAGTCACATCCAAGCAAATGAGAAATGTCTACGCTGGCAGATAGTGAGGACTGCTACACTGCCTGATTGTTCAGTGAGCGAACAGCCTCAGCCCTGTTATGTTGTGCCATGTTGCTGATAGGAACAGTAATCTGAAATCAAGTCACAATACTCCACCTTTGGATTTATAGGGAATACAATTTCATACATTACTAATCCAGTTTGTCACAAAAGTATAAATGACCAATTTAATCTCCATGGACACTGCCTGACTTTGACTACCATCTCCAATTTAAGAAATTCACATCAGTTTTCAGCAACAAACAATAAAACTTGTTAAAGAATAATTTTGGTTATAATAAACAAGTGGCAAAATTGATGGGTAATTACTTAAAGGGAAACTTAAATTATACTCCCTATAAATCCAAACCCCCACACATTCATTCACAAATAGAACAAAGACAGATGGTTTCACACAAAGAGCGTGGAGGTTATAAATAAAAAAAACGAATCCAGTTGAAGAGGAGTCCAACCCACCAAGGGTAAAATTAAGTGACTTTCTCATTGTCCCTCTTTGGAATTTGGTGATTATATCATGTTTTTGAAAACCCGGGATTCTCAGTCCGCAGCTGGGCTGCTTTAGCAGCATTAGTAGGATAGGTGATTTTTATATGTACACCATCAGTTTGTATTTACTTACCCACTATCCCCACAATGACGTATGCTATGGTGGCTGCAAAAAAGATGAGGCAGCAGATGATGTCAGTGCAGCTCCTGTAGGGATAAAGACCATGAGAGAACAAGTAGAGTAACAACCCAGGGAAAAAAACTTTTTAAAAAAACTCATGCATGGAATGAGGGCATTGCTGGCTAGACCAGCATTTACCACCCTTCCCTCATTGCCCAGAGGGCAATTGAGTCAACCACATTGCTGTGGGTCTGGAGACACATGTTGGCCAGACCAAGTAAAGATGGCAGTTTCCTTCCCTGATGGACTTTAGTGAACCAGATGGGTTTTCCCAATAATCAGTAATGGTTTCATTATGACCATTAGACTCAATCTCAGATTTTGTTTTTATTGAATTCAAATTCCACCATTTACCACAGCAGAATTTGAACCTGGGTCGCCACAACATTACCTGGGTCTCTGGATTAACAGTCCAGTGATAATACAATGAGACCATCACCTCCCCATACCATATACTATTGCTTGACATCACCTTATTATGCTTTCCTTTGTTCTCCCTGCTTGCAAACTGATGCCACATTTTAAGGGAAACAAGCACAAAAGTTCACAATACACTCAGCTAGTCTCTGCATTTTCTTCCACATGGGTTGGGCTGCTTTCTTATGCTAATGCAGTTCTTGATTTTTCTTTACTGATCGTGAAACCTTACAGAGTGGCCCTCCAAGTTCACAGAAGTAAAAGATGACATGACAGAGAGCGAAAGGTCCCATATATCCAAGCCCTGAACAAACCGACTCAGACAATCACACCACCCGTAAGAAAGAGGGGAAAATCTGTAAAGGTTCGAAATCATCATCACCATGAAACACATACAGATATCAAATGGCCTGGGTGAGATGCCTGAATTAACCCTTCACTATTTACAAACATTTGTGCCCATTCTAGAGGGAGAATGGTGCCACTGGGACTTCCAGCAAATCCAAAACATTGGGAAGAATGGACCAAACACAGGGATGGGAAGGGAAGGGAAAAGGAGCGGAAACCAAGATACCACTAGCATCATCTTCAGCTGGATCTGCTCCTAAGGGTGAAAATAACAAACTTACTGACAGCAAAGCTAAGTTTATTGAACAGGTTAAATCAATTCAATAAGAAATAAAATCAACTGATTAATTTTAATTAATTTCACGGTTATTAAAAGTTTGTTTGATAATCCAGTTGTTAATGCAACCCCACAAATGGCAAAACTGATTTCTCAAAACCAAAATACACCAAAGCAGGAAAGGTTAACAATCTGTTAACGCAGGCAAGAACATCTAATAACCAACTCTCAGAGGCACATCTGCTGTCTCCCAAAACACAAGTTAAATCTACCAAATCTGTGCCCCAGTGTTACAGTGACAGACCTGTCCTCACCAGTACTGCACCCCAGTTTAACACTGACAGACATGTCCACTCCAGTGCCCAAGTGTAACACAGTGACAAACCTGTGTACACAATGTCTGCCAGCTTTAGAGTAGCAGACCCATACATCCCAGTACTGTACCCCAATGTGATGCTCAAATAATCTTCCCAGACACATCCCAAGTTTAGGACTACAAAATCTGTCTTCCCTTCAGCTCCATGGAATACAGCATTTAAACATCTCCTACCTGTTTGCAACTGGGCCTTTGAATTTTGGATCATATTTCTTTGAATCACCTAAAACAATGAAAAGATACAAGAAAACATAAACAAAGGCAGATCTGAAACAAAAGAAACTACAAAACACGTCTATCTACAATTAACAACTTTATACAAGAACAAAGATTAATTCTTACATAAAACACTTAAGCTTCATACTGAAGTATGTTACTGAACAATGACATATACAAATAATTGAGATGTAATTGCTCTCCTTCCTACAGATGTGCAGTTTCTCGCCAAAACTTTGCTGGTTCCATGAAATGATGAAAAACATGATTTTGATTGGTGTGTTAGTTGGATAATAGTCAGTTTCATCATCTTCGATCTTGCGTCCTGACCTGTCTTGGTTCACAGACAAAACAAGGCTAGTCGGCTATAAATAGATTCATGGACCATCTGAACAACAGTTATTGTGTTTTACTGAAATTGGAGTCAATGGGATTTTTGAGGTGGGGGGTGGCTCTTTCTGCTGGTTGGTGCTATACCTGGCAACCTGGCACATCGGAGAACGGTTGCGGTTGTTGGAGATCAGTCGTAGGGATGTTTGCCAATGATTGCACAATGTTCAGCATCACTCAAAACTCCTCGGATACTGAAGCAGTCCATGTTGAAATGCAGCAAGACTAGGACAGAACACAGGCTTGAGCTGACAAGTGCCAAGTAACATTCATGTTCACAAGTGCCAGGCAATGACCATCGCCAACAAGATAGAATCTAACCATCGCCATTTGACATTCAATGGCATTATCATCGCTGACCCTTCAGGCCAACCTGTCCATGCTGACCAGATAGCCTACATTAATCGAATCACATCTGCCAGCATTTGATCCATATCCCTCTAAACCCTATTCATACATCCATCCTTTTAAATGTTGTAATTGTATCACCCTCCACCACTTCCTCTGGTGGCTCATTCCATACATGCACCTCTGAGAAAAAGTTGCCCTTTCGGTCCTTATAAACCTTTCCCCTATCATCGTAATCCAATGCCCTCTAGTTTTGGACTCCCCTACCCTGAGGAAATGACATTGGCTATTCACCCTATCCATGCCCCTCCTGACTCTATAAACTTCTATAAAAGGTCACCCCTCAGCCTCTGATGCTCCAAGGAAGACGGCCTTAGCCTATTCAGCCTCTTCCTATATCTCAAACCCTGGCAATGTCTTTGTAAATCTTTTCTGAACTCCTTTAAAGTTTCACAATATTGTTCATAGCAGGGAGACTAGATGCTTCTTCCATCATAGCAACTGGCCTCTGCAGGTATTTATTCTACAAACGCCAGTCACCTTGAGAATGATGTATAGGTATAAGCTGGCAGGAAGAGAGTTAAGTTCAGAGATTCGTGAAACAAGAGGTTCAGCTGAGCATGACTCAGATCAGATAAGAACTTACAGTTACAATGGGGCACTGGAGGCAAGGATAGTGGGTTAACAAGGCAGAAAAGCAGTCATTATGTAGAGCCATGTAACAATATTGGAAGCATTCAGTATGCAAGATCAGCTAACAAGGGGAAGTATTCATTGTATGAATTTGGTTAACAAGGTTAAGAACATTCATTGTATAACAGTAAAGGGCTTGGTCTCAGTTATTAATGCTCGTTGATTGTTGATTGCAACGGTCACCTATTAATATGTATGTTGCCTTATCTGGATGCTCCTCCCTGCAAAATGACTATATAGTTCATTGAGAAACTGCTGCTCCAGGGAAGACCGTGAACTCATGTCCTTGTGCACATGGGTGACTGTTCTCTCTCCCTCCAGGGCCCAGAATAAAGATAAAGGAGGTAAAGTTATATTGTCTCTGAGTGTCTTTCTTCGACTGGGGGAGGGGGGGGGGGGGGGGGGAAGGAATGACAACCTCATGGACAACTTCCATCTTGAAATTCTGTAATTCCTAATGAGTTCCTATGGGAACCACCCTCCAACAACAAAGTGCACACAACAAGATCTCTCAAGTAACAAACTAAATACCCGGATAACATTTGAAGTCATAGAAAGTGTGTGTGTGTCGGAAAAAAATTCAAGTGGTCTGGCATCATCTGTGGAGAGAGAAAGAGTTAATGTTAAGAATTTAACTAAAGTTTGATTTGATACAAAGTTAACCATATTCCTCTCCAAGGGCCTGCTGATTAAAACTAAGTGTTGAGAATCCACAAACAATTTTATCTGTGTGGCACTGGAGAAGTGCAACAGATCAGGCAGCATCCAAGGACGTTTCGGGCAGAAAGGCCTTCATCAGAAAGGGCTGAAGGACTTATGCCCATAGCGGCGACTCTCCTGCTCCTTGGATGCTGCATGAACTGCTGTGCTTTTCCAGCACCACATTTTTCAACTGACTCTCCAGCATCTACAGTCCTCACTTGCCCCCCCCCCCCCCCCCCAAGAGATTTTAATCCGTCAGTTGACATACTAAAATTGACAAGGTCGCAGAATGAAATCTTTGCTCTTTAAATACCACCACAGGATTTTTTTTTTTAATAACCAACCTGAAAGGCTCATCACCCTGCCCTAAAGCTGACACATCCAACAGTGCAGAACGCCTTTGGCACTGCACTTGAATGTCAGATTGAATGCGATAGCAAGCTTCTGATGTGAGATTTGAACAAAACCTTCTTTCAAATACCGTAGGGAGCTTTCACGTTGTAGTGTTCTTAAATAGAGTTGCCATCTTCCCTCTAATTCTCTAATATTGGTGACTTTTGTTTGTGGATTGATAATCCTGGCTACTAGCAAACAAAAACGTTAAACATTGCCACATTCTGGGAATTCTCCCTCTGCCAAACATTGCAGCAAATAGAAAACAATTTTAAAATCCTATAAATTTAAATCACAAACACCAGAATACCCAACAGTTTGTGCTAACACTAACTGTTACATTTAAGATTTGGAAACGCCGGTGTTGGACTGGGGTGTACAAAGTTAAAAATCACACAACACCAGGTTATAGTCCAACAGGTTTATTTGGAAGCACTAGCTTTCAGAGCGCTGCTCCTTCAACAGGTGATTGTGAAACCATCTGAACTGAAACCAACATGTTCATTCTAAGAGATGAGACACTTAACAAACAATCCGGGTCTTTTTCAATATATCGTTTCAGTTACATCGTACTTAAACTTTTGCTATAAATTCTGTGTCTTACAATCTTATTCTCCACAATCACCTGAAGGAGCAGTGGTCCAAAAGCTAGTGCTTGCAAATAAACTTGTTGGACTATAACCTGGTGTTGAGTGGTTTTTACCTTTAGTTATATTTAAAACATTAACCTGATCCTTCTCTTTATAAGCTGGCTTCGTTTTTTTGAAAAGAATGTTCAGTTCATTTAAGTAGCAGTTTACAATCATGCTCTATACAGACATGTAGACTTGACTGTTTATGTAGCAAACTGCGCAATATCACCACAGGAAATATCTTGCTGTCTAAGTTCTGCTCTCAATTTACATTTGGAGATTGAAAAGACAAATTAAAGAAAGCAATTGATCCCAAAGTGAAGTTACCAATACGTTGATATTCTGCCACTGACAACATGCACTAATTAAACAAACACAAGAGGAAACAATTCACACGTTGACTTCTTACATTGTCAGAACATCCGGGTGATTTTAATCAGGAGTTAATTGGAAAGATCAGTGGCTGCATTCTGCAGATAGATATATAGTCAAGAGATAAACTATAACCCTCTCCACAAACAGCACTGGAACAAATCATGTGCCCGGGGCAGGGACTTGAAGCAGGAAACATCACAACCCTTAAAGTACTTAGATGAGCACTTAAATGTTATAACATAAGGCTAATAGCCAAGTGCTCGAAAGTGGGATATGGAGTAGTTTATGTCAGTGCAGACTCAAACCAAAAGGCCTCTTCTGTACTGTATGAGTCTTTGAATAAATTTGGCAGGAGTATCTACTGAGAAAGGAACTCAATTAATCTATCTCCAATTAATCAAAAGATTGCCCTCATGATGGTGAACATACCAAAGGTTTTAATATCATTTTAAGTGACCAAAATGCACTTCTTACAGCCCAGCAATCCTCACACACTACTAGAACATCAGCACAATTTACATGCTATAATCTTGGAATTAGGTTTAAACCAGCAAATGCCCAATGCAGAGACATTAGTGACAAGGGTCTTGAGGATATGGGAGAAGCCACTTGAATCAATGCAATCAAAAGGGAGTTATCTGAAAAGGATCAAAGTGGGGGTTACGAGGCAAAGATCGGAGAATGGTATTAAGCGAAATGCTCTTTCCGAGAGTTGATGTAAACACAATGGACCAAGAGTCCCTTTCTGTCCTGTGTAAATCTGTGATTAATGAGTTTTTCAGTTTCTTTACGAGATTGGCAAATGACAGACCATAACTGGAATGTAACTGGAGAGAGGGGCCTGCACATATCCCCCCTTGGACAAAGGGATTATACTGAATAACAGATCCCAACATCAGAACCAAATAAGAGAAACATTCTGCTAAAATGACCATCCCCAACTGTAAAACCTGCAGTCAGAATGCCATCTGCCTACAACAGACACCTTTCCATGGTGTGTCCATGAACATGGAGTCAGCAATCATTAAGAGCCATCTACTACCAGGCATGGAATTCTGACAACCCACTTTAACATTTCATCCCCCATTTCACTAGGACATCATTCTTGCTCCTACCCACTTTGTAAAAAGCCAAACATGCCCATAAATTGCATTGAAAAACAAGTTCTTTTATGATTTCACTATTTGAAATGGATTTTTCTTTACTACAATATTTGGAGAAAGTATGTGCAGTGCCTGAACACAAACTTCAGTGGCACCATGTGGAGAACAGGAATGGAATGTGCTGCACAGCATCAGATTAATCAGACCACATGTCTTGTAACAAAACGCTTCTCAATGGGAAGATAAATATTCAGAGATAAATACACACAGTTTGCTGTGTTGAAAATTGCATGCTCTTTTCGTGTAATGAAGTGTTAATTTTTCCAAAAATTATTATCCCTTTCTGATCTCCGTGAGTGAGGTCAGCAACAGTCCCCTGAAGCTATCCTGACAGAGGGATAGTAGGAGTCGAATCTGAAGTGTTGTCAGTCTCCGCCATACTAACTTACTCAAAACACTTGAGGGCAATGTACCTGCCATTCGAACATGACCTCGTCCATTCAAATCTTGTGTATATCTCACCTAAACTTCCTATACTCTGGGGATTAAACAAAGTTTCCACAGAAAATGGTTGGAAATATCTGTCCTGTGTACAGAGGCACAGTGAAAAGCTTTGTCTTGTGAGCAATGCAGGCAGATCACAGAGTCAAGTAGCATAGATAATAGCAGCAAAAATAAAAACAGGTACAGGCGAATGTTTTGAGTCAATTCAGTATTTTAACAACAGTAGGATAGAAAATGTTCCAAAGCCAACTGGTGCATGTGTTCAGGCTTCTGTACCTTCTCCCCGATGGTAGAAGTTGTAGAAAAGCATTGCCAGAGTGGGATGGATCTTTGAGAATGCTGGTGGCTTTTCCTTGACAGTGGGCCTGGTAGATGGATTCTATAAACGGGAGGTTGGCCTTTGTGATTATCTGGGCCGAGTTCATCACACTCTGCAACAGTCTCCGATCTTGAATGGTACAGTTGACATATCAGGTAGTGATACATCCAGACAGAATGCTCTCGATGGTGCATCTATAAAAGTTGGCAAGGGTATTCACCGTCATGTCAAAATTTCCTCAGCTGCCCGAGGAGGAAGAGATGTTGTTGGGCCTTTGTAACCAGTGCATTCACATGAAGAGTCCAAGAGCTGCTTGTTGTGGATGACCACTCCCAAGAGCTTGACACTCTCCACTCATTCCCCCCTACACATTACCAGCACAGAGATGGAACGAGTAACATCCTGCCGAAAGTCAATTTTGAGTTCCAGTGTTGAGTGTTAGTGAGAATGAAATATTGTCCCCAGTCTTCACTGATTGTGGCCTGTGGGTCAGGAAACTGAGGATCCAGTTGCAGAGAGTGGGGCTCAGTCTGAGATCACTAAGTTTAGTAAATCAGTCTTAAGGGGATAATAGCGTTGAAGGTTGCACTGTAGCCAATGAGTAGGATTCTTACGTAGCTGTTCTTGGTGTCAAGATGTTCTAGGGAAGTGAAGGGCAAGTGATATGGCATCTGACATGCATCTGTTGGTCTGATAAGCAAATTGGAGTGGGTCAAGTGTAGGGGGAGGCTGGAGTTGATTACTGCCATGATCAGCCTTTCAAAAGCACTTCATGACCACCAAAGCTAGGGCCACTGGGCGGTAGTCATTGAGACATGCTGCGTGAGCCTTCTTAGGGCCAGGGATGATGTTGGCCTCTTGAAACAGGCAGGGACTGTGGCCTGCTGCAGGGAAAGGTTGAAGATATCAGAGAAGACCTCTGCCAGTTGATCTGTGCATGGCCTGGTACTCTGTCTAGTCCCATCGCTTTCCTTGGATTCTCACAAAGGAAAACCGATCTGACCTCTGATGCAGTATCTCTTGGGATAGGTTCGTCCGGACTTGTCAAAATAGGTGTTACCTCTCCACCAAAATTTTAATCAAAGCGAGCAAAGAAGGCAATGAGAATCTGGGAGGGACATGTCATCGTCGGCTATCTTGCACTCTCTTTTTCAAATTTGTGATGTCATTCAGTCCTTGCCACAGTGACCAGGTGCCTGTCTGGGTCTCTAGTTTGGATCGGTATTGGTCCTTAACTGTCTTAATGGCTCTGCGAAGGTCACACTTGGATTCCTTATATTTGAGTGGGTCTCCTGATCTGAAGGGTAAAAACAAGACTGCAGATGCTGGAAACTAGAGTCTAGATTAGAGCTGTGCTAGAAAAGCATAGCAGGTCAAGCTTTTCCTGCTCCTCAGATGCTGCCTGACCCGCTGTGCTTTTCCAGCACCACTCTAATCTAGACTCTTGATCTGAAGGCCTCAGGCCTAGTTTTTAGCAGATTCTGTATGTCCTGATTCATCCAGGCCTCCTGTTGGGGAATACCTGGATTCATTTCCTCGGTATGCAGTTCTCCACACACTTGCTGACAGTGGTGGCGAACTCGTCCAAGGTACCTGCGGACTGTTTGAACATGCCCCAAATTAGCTGATTCCAGACAGCACCAGAGTTGATCCTCTGCCTCCTCTGACCAGCACTGGACCTGTATCCGTGAGGAGGTCTCCTGCTTGAGCCTTTACCTGTAATCCAGGAGAAGAAGCGTGGCATTGTGGTCGGAGTTCCCGAAATGAAGGCAGGGGATGGAGCGGGAGGCATCTTTCAGTGGTGTAGTGATAGTCTAAAACGTTTGGGCCCCTGACTACTGTCTTAAAGTAGAGTGAACTATTCATACGGCAACATCCTGTCCTTTTACTCTGGTGTTTGACAAAGTAACTGGATTTGACTCTAAGTCACCTGTTCTTTGTCTTCCTCAAATTTCACAGCAAAGTGAGGCAAGAAGTTGGTGATTAAAATCACAGTCCAGCCTAATACAACCTCAAGGTGAATTACTGTAGGGAGCCTGGATGTTAATTGCTGGCAGACTATCCAACTGTGGAAGCATTCAGCCCGCTCTAACCAAACTGAAGTGTCAATCTCCAGGGCAGTGAGTGGGTCACTGGCTTAGGGGTAAGATTCTTATTTAGCAATATGTAGTAAAGTGTTCCACAAGATCTCCTGAGATCATATAGAGATACGCAGGGTAAATAGTCAATGAGTTAAAACCATAGCTCAAAATGTTGATGCACCATAGATACTAGAGTAATAGTCGATCTCATGTAAAAGTCGATCCCCTATTTCTGGCCAAATAACCTGGAATTTTCCATATATCTCAGGTGAAAGTCAACCCTAGTTCTTCACAGATAACAGAACGACATTTGAGAGTCAGTGCACCGGCCGTCAGGCCCCGCTCCAGCTTCCTGGTCTGCTGTTTGTTAAGCTCCACTCCCAGTCTTCCAGTTCGCTGGCTGTAATGTTCCCCTCCGGGTTCTCAGAATTACCATGGTTCATTTTTTTTCCTTTATTCGTTTTGAGATCACTTGGGTTTCTGCTAATGATTAAGGTATAAATTTTGACAGGCATGAATTTCAACCCCTCAAAAGTCCTATCCATGTACTGGTCGACCCCATAAATCTAACCTTAAAAATAGTCCAAACAATTGTTGATTATTACTCGACTATATACGGTAGGTTGAACGGGTTTCGCTTCATGGGGCACAGGCACTAGTACTGGATGTTCAGGTGAGACAAGGTTCACTTGGACTATGCTGTGTCCAGTGTTCTGGAATATCACATTACCATAGTTGTAGAGAACGCATTAACTAAACAGAGTATTGGGATGGTGCATACAGTATTCAGCAAAAAAATTAATATCATACCCATCAACCTTTGCTTATGATGTCATCACCATTCTCAGGTAATTCCTCAGATCAAATCTGGGAGTTAAATACTCTGTCATGTAACTTCTCAAAAGGACAGGTAGGAAGGAAAGGGTAGTAGAATAGTTTTGTTAGTATGGAACAAAATAAGTAAATAGCAAGAAATGATCTTCAACTGAAAGATATAGAATCCAGATTAGTGGAGACAAGAAATAACAAGGGGAAGATGATACTGGTAGTAGTAGGGCACCTTCCCCTGCCACTGCAGGAACTATAAAACCTGCGCCCACACCTCCTCCCTCACCTCCATCCAAGGCCCTAAAGGAGCCTTCCACACCCAAAGTTTTACCTGCACATCCACTAATATCATTTATTACATCCGTTGCTCCCGATGCGGTCTCCTCTACATTGGGGAGACTGGACGCCTCCGAGCAGAGCGCTTTAGGGAACATCTCCGGGACACCTGCACCAATCAACCACACTGCCCTGTGGCCCAACATTTCAACTCCCCCTCCCACTCTGCCGAGGACATGGAGGTCCTGGGCCTCCTTCACCGCCGCTCCCTCACCACCAGACGCCTGGAGGAAGAACGCCTCATCTTCCGCCTCTGAACATTTCAACCCCAGGGCATCAATGTGGACTTCAATAGTTTCCTCATTTCCCCTTCCCCCACCTCACCCTAGTTCTAAACTTCCAGCTCAGCACTGTCCCCATGCTTTGTCCTACCTGCCTATCTCCTTTTCCACCTATCCACTCCGCCCTCTCCTCCCTGACCTATCACCTTCATCCCCTCCCCCACTCACCTATTGTACTCCATGCTACTTTCTCCCCACCCCCACCCTCCTCTAGCTTATCTCTCCACACTTCAGGCTCTCTGCCTTTATTCCTGATGAAGGGCTTTTGCCCAAAATGTCGATTTTGCTGCTCATCGGATGCTGCCTGAACTGCTGTGCTCTTCCAGTACCACTAATCCAAAATCTGGTTTCTAGCATCTGCAGTCATTGTTTTTACCTAGTAGTAGTAGTATACAAGCCTCCTAACTGTAGCTATACCATAGGAAAGAGAATAAATCAGGACATAAGGGCATGGAAACAAAGCAGTATGTTAATCATGGGTGACTTTACTCTTTACAGGTTGGTAAGAGCAGCTTGGCAGAGATATCCAGGAGGAAGAATTCAGATTGCATTTGACAATTGACTAAATACAGGACATTGAGCACCATAGTCTAGAAGTGGCCTAACCAATTTGTGTGTCTCTGCTTAAGGAAAGGCGTTGTGAAACTTCAGAGGGTTCAGAAAAACTTTGCAAGGATGTTGCCGGGGTTGGAGGGTTTGAGCTATAGGAAGAGGCTGAACAGGCTGGGGCTATTTTCCCTGGAGCGTTAGAGGTTGAGGGGTGACCTTAGAGGTTTATAAAATCATGAGGGGCATAGGGTGAATCAACAAGGTCTTTTCTCCCCCCAGTGAGGAGAGTCCAAAACTAGAGGGCATAGATTTAAGGTGAGGGGGAAAGATTTTAAAAAGGGGCATTAAGGGGCAATCTTTTCATGCAGACTGTGGTGCATGTACAGAATGAGCTGCCAGAGGAAAGCTGGTACAATTACAACATTTAAAAGGTATCTGGAATTGAATTTATTGTCACGTGTACAGAGGCACAGTGAAAAGTTTTGTCTTGCGAGCAATACAGACAGATCACATAGTTAAGTAGCATAGATGAGTAAATAATAGGTAAACAGTGGCAAAAATAAAAACACAGGTACAGGCGAATGTTAAGAGTTTGGGAGTCTATTCAGTATTCTAACAACAGTAGAGAAAAACTGTTACGTAACCGGCTGGTGTGTGTGTGTGTGTGTGTGTGTGTGTGTGTGTGTGTGTGTGTGTGTGTGTGTTCAGACTTCTGTACTTTCTCTCCGATAGTAGAAGTTGTAGAAAAGCATTGCCAGGGTAGGATGGATCTTATATGAGTAGGAAGGGTTGAGGGATATGGGCCAAGTGCTGGCAAATGGGACTAGATGAAGGTAGGATATCTGGTTGGCACAAACTAGTTCGACCAAAGCGTCTGTTTCCACGCTGTGTCTCTCTATAACGCTAAATCAATAAACTACATATCCAAACAGGGATCAGGCTACTTTGGATCCAGTAATATGTAATGTGGCAGATTTAATAAATGATCCTCCAAGAAACAGTGTCCAAATAACATGACAGAATTTAGCATTCAGTTTGAGAGAGAAACTTGGGTCTGAAACTATTGCGCAAAACCTTTAAAAGCCCTAATAATTACAAAAAGGAATAACTGGGAAAGTAGTTTAGCAGAAGAGATTTTCATTTTCAATTTGTTCATGAGACATGATGCATCATTGGCTGGGGCAACTTCTGTGGACAGTTAAAAGTCAACCTTGTTGCTGTGGACCTGGAGTCACATGTAGGCCAGACCTAATATGAATGGCGAATCCCCTTCCCTAAAAGGCATTAGTGAACCAGGCGGGTATTTAAGACAATCAATAGTCATTATAAAGTTGTGATAAGACTAGTTTTTTATTTCAGACTTTTGTGAATTCAAATGTTACTATCTGCCATGGTGAAACTCAAACTCATATCCTCAGAACATTAACCAGAGGCTTTGTATTACTAGTCCAGTGACATTACTATGTTGCAACCACCTCCTTTAAATGATGAACAATGGCAGACTTTCAAGAAAATAGTTTATGACTCACAGCAAAGATACATCGCAGTGAGGAAGGCAGATTTGAAGGGAACAAACTGACCATGGTTAACCAGGGACTATAGGATAGTATCAAATTGAAAACAAAAGTGGTAAAGATTCATGATAAAGCAGTTGATTGAGAAAGTTTTAAAACAACTATGAAGAATATTAAAAGAAAGAAACTTTTGATTGTAAATTTGCAAGTACATATACACACACGTGTGTGTGCGCGCGCGCATATAAGGCCAAAGTAGACATTGGCCCTTGGAAGACAGAGCCTGGGAAATAATAATGGGGAACCAGGTCAGGAATCTACGTACATGGACACAGATCTCACTGTTCACCTACACTACCAAGAATCTTACCATTAACCCAGTACTCTGCATTCCTGTTACTCCTTCCAAAGTGAATCACTTCTCACTTTTCTGCACTAAACTCCATTTGCCACCTCTCAGCCCAGCTCTCCAGTTTATTTATGTCCCTCCACACTATCCAAAACTCTACTCACCTTAGTGTTATCTGCAAATTTACCAATCCATCCTTCTACGCCCTCATCCAGGTAATTTATAAAAATGACCAACAGCAGTGGACCCAAAACAGATCCTTGCAGTACATCACTAGTAACTGAACTCCAGGATGAACATTTCCCATCAACCACCATCTTCTGTCTTCTTCCAGCTAGCTAATTTCTTATTCAAATTGCTAAAGCACCCTCAATCCCATGCCTCTGTATTTTGTGGAATAACCTACCGTGTGGAACCTTATCAAACACCCGACTGAAATCCATATACACCACAGCAACTACTTTACCCTCATCCACCTGTTTGGTCACCTCCTCAAACTCAATAAAGGTTTGTGAGGCACGACCTACCTTTCACAAAACCGTATTTATTATTCCTAATCAATTTATTTCAACAGGATTATAAATCCTCTCTGTTATACTCTTTTCCAACACTTTGCGCACAACTGAAGTAAGGCTCATTGGTCAATAATTACCAGGGTTGAACAAGGGGACAACATTTGCTATCCTCCAGTCTTCTAGCACTATTCCTGTAGACAATGACGACAAAGATCAAAGTCCCCTCCCTGCCTTCCCAGAGAATCCTAGGACGAATCACATCCAGCCCAAGGGACTTATCTATTTTCACATTTTCCAGAATTGATAACACCTCTTCCTTGTGAACCTCAATCCCATCTAGTCTAGTCGCCAATATCTCAGTATTCTCCTCGACAACATTATCTTTTTCCAGTGCGAATGCTGACGAAAAATATCCATTTAGCACTTCCTCTATCTCCTCTGACTCCATGCACAACTTCCCACTACTGTCCATGACTGGCCCTAATCTTTCTCTAGTCATTTTTTTATTCCTGATATACCAATAGAAAGCCTCAGGATTTTCCTTGATCCTATCTACCAATGACTTCGCATGTTCCCTCCTGGCTCTTCTTAGCTCTCTTTTGTCTTTCCTAACTAACTTGTAACTCTCAAGCACCTTAACTGAGCCTTCACATCTGATCCTAACATAAACCTCCTTCCTTTTGACAAGAGATTCAACTTTTTTAGTAAACCACAGCTCCCTCGCTCAACATCTTCCTCCTTGTCTGACTGATACGTACTCATCAAGGACACATAGGAGCTGCTCTTTGAATAAGCTCCGCATTTCAATTGTGCCCAGCCCCTGCAGTTTCCTTCCCAGTCCTATGCATCCTAAGTCTTGCCTAATCGCATCATAATTGCCTATCCTCCAGCTATAACTCTTGCCCTGCAGTATATATCTATCCCTTTCCATCACTAAAGTAAACATAACCGAATTGTGATCACTACCAAAGTGCTCACCCACCTCCAAATCTAACACCTGGTCCAGTTCATTACCCAGTACTAAATCCAATGTGGCCTCACCCTTTGTTGGCCTGTCTACATACTGTGTCAGCAAACCTTCCTGCACACACTGGACAAAAACTGACCCATCTAAAAGAACTTGAAGTTTGTACTCCCAGTCAATATTTGCAAAGTTAAAGACCCCATAACAACTACCTTGTCACTCTTGCTCTTATTGAAAATAATCTTTGCTATCCTTTACTCTACATCTCTGGAACTATTCAGAGGCCAATAGAAAACTCCCAGAGTGACCTCTCCTTTCCTGTTTCTAACCTCAGCCCATATCACCTCAGTAGGGGAGTCCTCAAACATTCTTTCTGCCACCGTAATACTGTCCTTGATTAACAATGCCACACTTCCACATCTTTTACCATCTTCTCTGTTCTTACTGAAGATCAAAATCCCTGCAACAACCATTCCTATCCTTGCTCTACCCATGCCTCCAAAATGGCCACAACATCGAAATCCCAGGTACCAACCCAAGCTGCAAGTTCACCCACCTTATTTTGGATGCTCCTGGCATTGAAGTAGACACACTTCAAACCAACTTCCTGCTTGCCGGTGCCCTCTTGCGACTTTGAAACCTTATTTCTGACCTCACTACTCTCAACCTCCTGTATACTGGTATTGTCCCAATTCCCTATCCCCGTATCAGTCGAAGCAAACACTCATGGCTGTAGAATAGAAAGTGATTAAACAAGGGGACCGTTTCCAACACAGGAATATCCAGAGTGATTACGGTTTAAAATCTTATCTTGTGGGCCCGTCCATCTCGAGGTAACGATGTTCCAGGTGATTGCTGACACCGTCCGATTGTAACAATTCGTTTGGACTCCTGCCTGACTTGCCACGTTGACGTACTGTTTCCCTATCCCCGTATTGGTGGAAACAAACACTCAGACACAGTATGGCTTTACCTTCTCCATCTTTATTCCAGTCCCTGGAGAGAGAGAGAACAATCACCCATGTGCACAGAGACACGAGTTCTCGTTCTTCTCTCAAACAGCAGATTCTAAAGGAATTCTATAGTCACTACAAGGAGCAGCATCCAAACAAGGTAACATCTATATTGATTGGGTGACCGTTACAATCAGTGTGCATCAACAGTAAAGATTAAGCCATTTGGCACGATACAATAGATGTTCTTAACCTTGTTAACTGGCATTACATAATGGACGCGTTTTATCTCATTAACTCACTACCCTTGCCTCTAGCTCCTCATTGTTTACTGCAAGTTCCTGTCTGGTCAAAGTCACGCTACCTGAGCTTTTGTCACGCATCCTAAAACCTAACTCTTTCCCTTCCTGCTCATAACTTGTACACTTTCTCACTGGAACTACAATTTGGGTTCCATTCCCCTGTTGAACTAGTTTCAACCTCCTCGAAGAGCATGAGCAACTTTCACCCCCCCACCCCAGAATATTGGTACCCCTCTGGTTCAGGTGAAGGCGATCATGTTTGTAGAGGTCCCACCTACCCTAGCAGGAGCCTCAATAATCCAGAAATCCAAACCCTCTCTCCTGCACCATCCCTGCAGCCACGTGTTCAACTCCTCTCTCCCCCTATTCCTTGCCGCTCTAGCACATGGCACAGGCAACAAACCAGAGACAACAACTCTGTTCTAGCTCTAAGCTTCCACCCTAGCTCCCTGAATTTCTGCCTTAAATCCCCATCTCTCTTCCTACTTATGTCGTTGGTGCCTAAGTGGACCACGACTTGGGATTGCTTCCCCTCCCCCTCAAGGATCCCGAAAACACAATAAGAGGTCACGAACCCTGGCACCTGGAAGGCAACACATCAACCGCGAGTTTCTCCCGTTCCTAAAGAGCCTCCTATCTATCCCCCTAACCGCCCAAATATATAACCTCACTTATCCAGAAGTCCCGTATCTGCTGCTGAACAGCGTGTTCTCCACCTATACAAGAGGTAAATATTTATACTTTAAAAACTTACCTTCGGGTCAGGCCCCTGGTTCACGCTGTCACACCTCCCACTGCAACTGCCGCCAAAAAATTGCACAAATATTTCACAATAAGTTTTGAATATAAAGGTGAAATTGCGGCATAAGCACTTTGATTTAAAGCTTTGAGGACAGGACTTTCTCCAGCCACATTTGCCCATTATCATCCATCTCATTCTAATATCCAAAGCTGGCCATGAATACACTGTTCAGCTTTCAAGATCCATTCTGATTCACCAAATGTCATAGTCTAGTGGGTCAAAATTAAATCCACACGACGTGTGTGATTCACCCACGAGCTGGACAGCCAGTGAAAGCCCCACATCACCTCCTTTGGAGAAAGCTCACATCAAGTACTGCCAAGCACCTGGGGTCAAGAACTTAATCGGAGGAATTCCAACACCAAGAGAGCTGCCAGAGACCAAACAATTCCTGACTGCCTGGAGAGCTCCCGGGTTTGTGCTGGTAATCCACGGGGACTTCAGGCCAAAAGGTATGAGAGGCCGGGATTAGAATGGCTGCCTGGGGCATTGCTCAGCGGACCCACACTTCCTGATGCTGGTTCCTCAATCAGGTCCAGAGGCTGAAAGCTCATGTTGTCCTCACTCAGAACCCCCTCCCCACTCCAATTAAATACAGCCTTTCCTCCAAACCCACCTCATGAACAGGGGAGTCTATGTCCTCTCCCCAATTCTATACCTGCTCAACTTGGTGAAATATGTCATCAAGGTCCCCAACCCAAAATAGAAATCAATTCATACTGCCATACAACATTGGCTGTAAGACATAAGGTATTGTACAGCAAAACGTTCAGGGCATTTCTAACAAATACAAGATAGAATACAATCGAATGCATGGTGCTGGAAAAGCACAGCAGGTCAAGCAGCATTCGAGGAACAGGAGAATCAATGTTTCGGGCATAAGCCCTTCATCAGGATTCCTGATGCTCCAGATGCTCCTGATTCTGAGCTCCACCATCTGCGGTCCTCACTTTCTCCTACAAGATAGAATACAGTGTATTATCCTCCGCCATTTCTGCCATCTATAATCAGACCCCACCGCCAGAGGTATATTTCCTTCCACGTGCTTATCTGCATTCTGCAGAGACCATTCCTTCCATGGCTCCCTTGCTAGGTCCACACCCCTCCACCGACTCAAAATCCACATCCAGCACCTTCCCTTGCCGCTGCAAGTAGTAAAACCTGTGCCCACACCTCCCATCTCATTCCGTCCAAGGCCCCAAAGGATCTCTTCACATCCAGCAGAGATTTTCCCGCCCATCCACCCACCTCATCTACTATGTCCATTGCTCTCGATGTGGTCTCCTCTACATTGGGAAGACAGGACGCTAACTTGCAGAACGATTCAGGGCACATTTCTGGGACACACACCAAACACCTCCACTGCCCTGTGGCCGATCAGTTCAATCCCCCACAAGGACATGCAAATCCTGGGCCGCCTCCACTGCCAAATCCAAGCCACTCAACAACTGGAAGAACGACGCCTTTTTTTTTTTAACCACCTTGGGACTCTTCAACCACACAGCATCAACACTGACTTCACTAGTTTCTTAACCTTCCCTCCTCCCACCTCACCCAACATCCAACCCTCCTACTCGGTACCGCCCTTTTGACTTGTCCTACCAATCCATTTTCCTTCCCACCGATCCACTCCAGCCACCCTTTTGACTTATCACTATCACCCTCCACCTGCATCTACCTATCACCTTCCCATCTGTGTTCCCCCCACCCCACCCTCCTATTTATCTCTTAGCCCCCTTGACCCCTCTCCATATTCCTGATGAAGGGCTAATGCCTGAAATATCGATTCTCCTGCTCTTTGGATGCTGCCTAACTTGCTGTGCATTTCCAGTGCCACACTTTTCAACATGAAACACAAGATAGCGGCAACAGCAACATGCCAGCAACATCAATATGAAGACACTCTCTGCAGCTTCAATATCAGTTATCAGCAGAATGAGAGGATTGCAATCGTCGATAAAGTTAGTGCCACACCTCATATTTTTACTAAGTAAAACTTAGAATTAAACTGTGCTCTTCCACTGTTAACATGGCTGAAAGGAAACCAGGATCAGCCAAAGGAATAATTGATCTTTACAGGACAATCTCTCCCCAACCACTTGGAACTTTGAAATTAAGAACAGATTGATCGTCACACACTTCTAGCAATTGTATTGATAAGGGTCAAACAGGAGAGTCACTTTCACTGTCAAATACAAGCTAGTCAATGAGACCTTTCCAGTTTCAAGTTTCTCCTTGAACTTAAAATAGATAAAATATACAGTCACTAGATTTCTGCACACACCTGTTAATTAAAGTTATATTTAGTTTCACTCTTTTTGATTAAAATCTGAGAGCCATATCATTTCAGGCCCAATCTGTTTGTGTACACTCCTGCTATAGGATGTTATAAAACTGGAAAGGGTGCAGAAAAAGATTTACAAGGATATCACTGAGACCGCAAAGTTTGAGTTATTAGGAGAGGCTGGGACTATATAAAGGTATATTAAAATCATGAAGAGCATGGATACAGTGAATAATCATGGTCTTTTCTCCAGAGTAAAAGAGTCCAAAACTAGGAGGGAATTGGTTTAAGGCAAGAGGGGAAAGATTTAAAAGGGACCCATGTGGTAACATTTTCACACAGAGGGTGGTGCATGTATGGAACGAGTTGCCAGAGGAAGTGGTAGAGGAGAGTACAATTACAACATTTAAAAGACATTTGGACAGGTACATGAATAGAAAGGTTTTAGAGGGATATGAGCCAAATGCAGGCAAATGGGACTTGCTCAGTTTAGAAAACATTATCGGCATGGATGAGGTAGGCTGAAAGGCCTGTTTCCATGCTGTATGACTCTATTAATCTATAATTGAAGTTCTAAGTCAGTCTTCTGCATTGTGAAAGCAGAAACACGCAAATAATGCTGTGAACGCTCCACCACTTACTACAAGTCTGTCTAACCGCGACTGTACGCACTCTGGGGCCTGAACTGCACTGACAACAAACAGCAACAACAGCCTGAAAGGAAAAAAAACAAGTTTCCAAACATGAGCAAGAAACAATCAGGGCCCATAAACCATTACCATATTTCCCATAGAAATTCTCCTCTGTGCTCATGGTCTTCAACTGTGCAAATTCTTTTCACAATTGTGATGACGTTGTGTACTCTGCATCGCTCAGTACAATATCCTTCGTGTCTGCCTGCTGTAGAACACGCTGCAGTGCTCAGCACAGTGCAGACTGGTTTAACTGGATACTCAGCTCTTACAACTGGGTGGCGGCTCAGCAAGTTCCTTTACTGCTGGCTTTTGTATCAGGGGGCCCAACCACCCGTCCTTCCTGAACCAGGTTAAAAATGTCTGAAAGGCTGAGGTGTGTTCATTGTACATTTAATATTCCATTTGAATAACACATTTTCCTGATAATTTAGTGACGATACAGGCAAATAAAGGGGAATGTAATGACAATAAAAAGCAAATAACTATTTGTTCTAAGTTCCAAATGTTGCAAAGTATCAAATGATACATCTCAGTAAAATCAAACTAAGACTGCTGTACATGGCTCATACCTGGCCTTCAGAAGCTAAGTGTGTGAGAGAGGGGCTAACTATCCTTTTCATCAGTCCCTTGAAATGGAGGGTGACCCCTGGCTCCATTCTGTTCAATGGGTTTGAGGATAGTTGATAACACAATGTCTAAGTTCAGACCCTGACATAGGTGGGGCTGGTGGTGCTTGAAGGGTTGGGTTGTGCACACTCTCTAACACCTTGACTGTGGCTCCACTTGTTCCTGACGAGTTCAGTGTATTAACTCAAAGATGCACCTTCTCCATGTTGGTCAATCACAATCCAGGATATCCTGCGAGCTGACAGCAATGCTTTGAGGACATTAAAGCCACCAATGGTGGTACTCAATGCTTCGAGGTACCTGCTGTAGGTTTTCGGGAGGGCACGCTTCTTGACCGGCTGGAAAAGGACCTTATTTTTGAAGTATTCACTGAAACGCCCATAAGAGATGAGGTAAATAGCAAAGGTCTCTTCCCCAGGGTAGGGGAGTTCAAAATTAAGAGGCACATTTTTAAGGTGAGAGGAGAAAGATTTTAGAAGGGACCAGAGGGACAACTTTTTCACACCGAGGGTGGTGTGCATATGGAATGAGCTGTCAAAGAAGTGGCAGATGCAGGTATAGTTACAACATTTAAATGATACTTGGACAGATACATAAATAGGAAAGGTTTAAAGGGATATGGGCCAAGTTGGACTAACTTGGGTTTGGGAAATTTGATTGGAATGGGTGAGTTGGATTGAAGGGTCTGTTTCTGTGCCATATGACTCTATTCACAAACTTCAGAGAAGGAGTCATCGGTAACTATAGCTCCATTCCGGAGGAATGCATACACCAACCTTTTCTGTTTTGGATTTAGATTGAAACAGTCAAGGCTGACAGTTTCCTGCTTGTTAAAATCAACTAGGTAAAAACAATAACTGCAGATGCTGGAAACCAGCTTTTGGATTAGTGGTACTGGAAGAGCACAGCAGTTCAGGCAGCATCCGAGGAGCAGCAAAGTTGACATTTTGGGCAAAAGCCCTTCATCAGGAATAAAGGCAGAGAGCCTGAAGCGTGGAGAGATAAGCTAGAGGAGGGTGGGGGTGGGGAGAAAGTAGCATGGAGTACAATAGGTGAGTGGGGGAGGGGATGAAGGTGATAGGTCAGGGGGGAGGGTGGAGTGGATAGGTGGAAGAGAAGATAGGCAGGTAGCACAAGTCATGGGGACAGTGCTGAGCTGGAAGTTTGGAACTAGGATGAGGTGGGGGAAGGGGAAATGAGGAAACTATTGAAGTCCACATTGATGCCCTGGGGTTCAAATGTTCCGAGGCGGAAGATGAGGTGTTCTTCCTCCAGGCGTCTGGTGGTGAGGGAGCGGCGGTGAAGGAGGCCCAGGATCTCCATGTCCTCGGCAGAGTGTTCTGTTCAATTATCCCCAGACCTTTGGATAATTTGCTGCAGACGGGATGCAGCGTTACAGCCAGGAAAACAGAGGAGAGTTGGCGCAATCCAGAGTTTCTCACTAGTCTGCACAGAGATAGGGTTTGGAGAGGTTCCGTCAGTAAGGACCACTTGAAGGTCATGAAAGACAAGGCAACTTGGCCACGAGTGAGAAGTGACTGAGGATGAATCTGGAAGAAGTCACAACCGAGAAGAGGATTGTGGGAGTACTCAGTGTCAAAAAACGGTGAAGCCCCAAACATTAGTGCTTCCCTCCCTCCTCCTCAAACCAAAGAGAGACTGGCTGCCGGAAAATTTGTTTGCGACTTAGAAACAACAGGGCCTCAGCAGTGTGCATCATCTTTACCAGTAAAGATGACAGGGGCTCTGGGAAAGCATGCAATATATATGGTATGTAAAATGTGGGAATTGTGGATACACAAGACATCCAGGATAGTCACAGTGCATGAAGTGCCAGAAGATAGCAGTCTTTGAATAACTTGAGACTGACTTGGAGCAACTATTTTCCTCTGTGCACTGTACAAAAGGAGGGGTACCTGGGACAGTTGTACCAGAGTGGTCAGTCTGCATCATGACAGGCTGGCAACGAGGAGTGCAGAGACAGAAGAGTGGGAGATTCTTCACTGAAAGGAAAGGAAACAGCAGGTCCACAAAACCCAGGACTCCTGGTATGAAATTTTAAACATCTAATCAGTGAGCAACATGACTGAATCTGGGGTGGATGACTCCACAAGGGACGCCTATAAGGAAGGCACAGTGGGTCAGTGGTTAGCACTGCTGCCTCGTAATGCCAGGCACCCAGGTTCAACTCCACCCTCAGGCAACTGTGTGGATTAGGGTTACAGGGCTAGGATAGGGGGGTGGTCTGGGGGAGATGCTCTTCAGAAGGTTGGTGTGGACTTGATGGGCCACACGATAAGAGATTCTATGATGATTCTTTTATGACTTGCGGGAGAACCACAGTACCGTGATGCCCAAGACTACTCTGGGAAGAGAGAGAAAGGCTGGTAAGCAGATCAGATGTGGCAATAATGGGCGACTCACTAGTTCAAGAGTGAGACAATCTAATTTGCAACTGAGGTGAGTCCCTATGGTCCGTTGCCTCCTCGGTGCAAGGGTTCAGGAATGACTGGATAAACATTTGGAAAGAGAGGGTGTACAACCAGTGGCTGTGGTGCATGTGCGGAGGAGGGAAGGGATCTACATTTCTAAGGCAGGTGACCAGGTAGGTTGACTAATAGAACTACCAAACAGTGCAAAAAAGAGAAAATATCAGGACAGAGGTAAAAAGGCAGTGGGGGGGAAGGCTTGAGTGTTGACAATTAGATTAGATTAGGATTACTTAGTGTGGAAACAAGTCCACACTGACCCTCCGAAGATGAACAAAGATTACGGTCACCTTCTATGGGCAAGAAAGTGATAAATGCGTGGAATATAGAAAACAAAACTGGAGATCTGAAAGCAGAAATTGCTCTGGGGATATGACACAGTAGTACTGACAGAAATATGGCTTACGTCAGAACAGAACTGAATATTTAACATCCCAGGTTAGAAGGCTTTTTACAGCAACAGGCAGGGGTAAAAATAGAGGAGGTGGCGTAAGTGTCTTGGTAACAGATAATATCATAGCCCTTGAAGATTCAGTTCCTGAATTAGAATCTACAGAGGAACCTCAATTATCTAAATACCGAATTATCCAGCAAGACCGCAAGGTTCCAACGCGTGTCTAAACTAAGTTCTCCTGCATTCGATCATCCAGAATTCAAACTAACCAAACAAAATTCTCTCTGCCCGAGTCCTTCGGAAAATCGAGGTTCCTCTGTATATGTTTGGAGATGGGAAACAGGAAGGTGTTGGCTTGGGGGGGGGGGGGGGGGGGGGGGGGGGGGTTGCTGAGTATTTATTATGAGGAGACAAAAACACTGCAGATGCTGAAATCCTAGGTAGACAAGCAGGTGCCTGGAAGAACACAGCAAGCCAGGCAACAGCAGGAAGTGGAGAAGTCAACTTTTTGGATGTAACTCTTCTTCAGGACTGGGGTTGGATGTAAGGGGAGCTGCAATGTTTCGGGTGTAACCCTTAGACCTCCAAATAATGGAAGGAAGTAGAAGAGAGCATTTGTACACAGATTATAGAAACCTTATAGGACAAGTGGGGCTGTGACAGTTGGTGATTTCAATTACCTCAGAATAGACTGGGAAAAAGGTAGAGTGTGGGGCACAGAAGGGGGTGGGGGAATTCCTACGATATGTGCAGGAGAACTTCTGGAACAGTACATTTTCAGTCCCACGAGGGAGTGTGGGGTGTTGGATCTGGTCCTAGGGAATGAGACAGACCAACTGGAGAACATCAGAGCTAGGGAGCATTTGGGAAATAATGATCATTATATAGTGAAGTTCGATATTACCTTGGAAAAGGATAAAAATCAGTCAAGGATCAAGATTCCAGACTGGAAAACAGATTTTATGGGTCTAAAAGCTGAATTGGAGCAATTGAAACATTTTGGGGGATAAAACAGGTGAAAAATGGGAGAGATGAATAGATACAAGCTAGGTACATATCCATGATACAGGGTATTCAAATGTAGAGTACCCAAATGACTAAGGATATTGATGAAAAAAATAAGAGAAAAAGGAGACATATGATGCATACCGGAATAATAATAGCAATAGAAATCAGGAAGAATATCACAAATGCAGGCTGGAATAAGGAATGCTAAGAGGAAACATGAGGAAAGGATGGCAGGTTGCACTAAAACAAGTAGTAAAATGTTCTTCAAACATCATAATAGTAAAAGATTAGTGAAGGATAGAGTGGGGCTCATCAGGAACAAGCAGGAGAAATTGCTTACAGAAGCGAAAGGTATGCCAGAGGACTTGACTTTCCTTCCATTTTTACTAGATTACAAAATGGTCACAATGGCCTATTTGAGCAACTGTGGGCTGGGAACAATTGAGTGGTACTGAGATAACTAAAGAGGTGCTAAACAGGCAGGCAGCACTCCAGGCACTGAAGTCCCCAGGCACAAGTGGGATATATCCTAAATTGCTGAGAGGGGTAAGGGAGCAAATTGTGAAGCTGTTTCCAGGCCTCTCCGAATACTGGATTTGTCCCAGGGGGACTGGAAGATTGGAATTGTGATACCATGGTTTACGGGGCAAAGGATAACCCAGGAAACTACAGATCTGACAGCTTGATAACAACTGATGAAGGCCATAATACAGGTTAAGGTAAATAAAAACAGACAAAAATAAGTTAATACTAGACAGTCAACATGGCTTTGTCAAGGGTAAGTAATGCCTCAACAAATTTTAATTGAGTCCTTTGATGAGGTGACACAGGCAGTGGAAGTTGTGGATATTTGGACATTCAGAAAGCAATTGCTGGGGCACACAGCAAGCTGGTGAGCAAATTAGAAATGTTCGAGATTGGCAACATGGATTAGAAGTTGGTTAAAAGATGGGAAACAGTAGGTATAGATGGACATTTCACAGACTGGAGACAAATTGAAAGTAATGTCACCCTGGGATCAGGAGTTTGGACCCTTGCTTTTTCTGATTTACATAAATGATTTGTTGATGGATGTTGACGGTAAAATCTCTACACTTGCAGATAACACTAAGCTAGGGAAAGTAGTGAATTATGAAGATGCCACTGAGTTACTTCAGAGCGCATCAATCAGTTGGCCAAATGGACAGGTGTCTAACAGATTAATTTCAATGCTGGGAAATGTGAGGTCATGCATTTTAGAAGAGGAAATCTGATGAAGGAGCGTCGCTCCGAAAGCTAGTGTGCTTCCAATTAAACCTGTTGGACTATAACCTGGTGTTGTGTGATTTTTAACTTTGTACACCCCAGTCCAACACCGGCATCTCCAAATCATACATATTTGAAAGTGATGATTTTTTGGGGCTACAGAGAAAGGGCTGGAGAATGGGTAGCTCTTTTGGGAGCAGAAGGCCGCCTCCTGTGTTGTCAAATGCTATGATTCTATACTGTTTATTGTTGTTACCACGGCTCCAGTGCTCAGCTAAGCTCACAAGGTTACAATTATACTACTGCACACAATGTGAAAGAGAGAATGGACAAAATCCAACATGCTAAGCTATTAATTCACAGGATTTGAAATTTGCTGGCTGGGCTAACATTTACTGTCCATCCCTAACTGCCCTGGAGAAGGTGCTGGTGACTTGCCTTCTTGAACTACTAAAATCCGTGGAGTGTACAGCGAGAGATGTTAGGGAAGGATTTACAGGATTTCGACCCATAGACAGTGAAGGAGCAACGTTAGCTCTAAATCAAGATGGTGTGCAGCTTTGAGGGGAACCCGTAGGTGGTGGTCTCTCAAATCAGCTTCCTACGATTATGCCTTTTAGATTGTGAAGATGGTAGATTTTGTTGGTGGTCATCAGATCAAGAGTAGGTCATTCAGCCTCTGAAAGCTGTGGTATCATAAACAGATCGTCTATAATCTTGTATGATCTTTATACCTTCCCGTCTGTTTTCCATCACTTTTCTGTACTAATTTTGTCAATAAATATCTGACAATCTTGAAAGGTTGAAATCAACAGTGACCCAGTCTCTACTTCTCCTAGGAGAAAAGAATTCCAAAACCAAATTAACTACCCTCAGAAGAAATTCTTCCTCATCTCCATCTTAAATGGTAGACACCTTGCTTTGAATTTGCCTCCCAAATCTGGAGTCCCCATGAAGAAACATCCTCTCAGCATCTACCCCGTCAAGTCCTCAAAATCTTGTATATTTCAATAAGATCCCTTTATTTGGGTGTAGGCCAACATCTCCAATTGTTCCTCTGAAGATAAGCTCTTCATCTCAGGAATGAGTGACCTTCCCTGGATGCCTCAAAATATTTCCACCCCTCCTTTAGTGAGCAGAACAAAACTGTACACAATACATTCGGAATGGTATCAACAATGTTCGGGACAATTATAGCAAGCCTCCTCTATTTTTATAGTACTGCATCTTACTATTAAGTTGAACATTGTTTGCCTTCTTAATCACTTACTGTGTCGGCATAATGTTCTGTAATCCACGGATAAGGACACCAAAACTCATCCGCATGCCAGCATCCGGCAGTTTCTCTATATTAAAAAACATTCTGGTTTCTATTTCCCTACATTATTGCCTACATTATAGTCAACTTGTCAAACCATTGCCCGCTCATTCAATCGCTATCTCTTTGTAGACACTTTGAATCCTCATAACTTGCTTTCCTGTTTATGATTTGGAGATGCCAGTGTTGGACTGGGGTGTACAAAGTTTCCTGTTTATGTTTGTATTGTGTTGCTTTCAAAGCAACAGTAAGTGCAGGAACTGCATCAATGTATGATCAGAGTGCCCTGGAAGTGTTTTGTTGCCCTGAGTACCTGCACCCTGACTTTCTCCACTCCTCAGACTAAACTGGCATCTTGTTACTTCCCAATGAAGACAGGGTATCTATTATTCTGGTCAAAAAGCAAATAGGGGAAAGGAAAGTAAATTAAAGAACTGAATCTTCACGATTTGTTGCAGTTCAACTCCCACAGTACCATGTTGTTAAGCAAAGGCAATAAGTCCTGCCCTAACCGGCGGCATATTCATGAATAAAAAGAACCATCAAGTTCCGCTGAGAAGCGGTGGACCATAACTGCAGCTGTATAGTTATAAATAAGTAATGTAGAAACTGGTCTCCAGAGACTGATTCACATTAATATAAAACTTATCTTAAAAAGCCATATTTCTTCATAATAGACAAATATTCCTGACGTGCTCTGGCCAACAATTCTCAAGAGTCTCTACATTCCTGCAATTCTGACCACTTGTGCATTTTGCACTTTGCCTACACCCAAACACTGCAATTTCAACCTCCTCTCACTACAAAGCATCTATGTCTCTGACCAAGTTATTGGCTATCCATCCTCTATGGCCAGCTTAGTCTGATTACAATGTCTATAAAGCACATAGGAACTTTAAACATCCTATGTTGGAAAACCAGATCCTTTCAACTGGTGTAATTAATAAATTAAACAGCTGCTTCATAAAGAGAAGAATCTGAGTTATGGAATATTGTAAAGAATCTGATAATATTGTGCAAATCAATAAGAATGCTGAGAGATGTTTTAATTAGAATGTTACAGATTGTCTCAGCTGCTGAATGGAATTTTCTTTTACAGCTGTCAATATACAGTTTTCAGAGCAGGTTGTTAAATGTGGATCAACCTGAAACCTCATTTGGATGAAAGCTCCAAATAAAAAATATATTGTTCTTCAACTTTGTAGAGACAGAGCATCAATCTGTTTGGGAAAAAGGCTGCATATCTGTAATTACATAGAGTTCGCACAGTGCAGCATGGAATGCACCAAGTTCCTTCCTCACTGATTGCCACACTGTATCCTATTTACATAGAGAGCAGTAAAGTGTTCCCATAGATGGCCTGACAATCCATAGTTTGCAGTTAGCACATTAAAACAAACTTTTTTTAATAGAAAAAAGGATGGTTTGGATGTGAAATGAACTTCCAGAGAAAGTGGGGGATACAGGTACAGTTACAACTTTTAAAAGTACATGAATCAAGAAGGTTTGGAGGGATAAGGGCCAGGAGCAGACAGGTGGGGCTAGTTTAGTTTGAGATTATGTTCAGCATGGACTGATTAGACCAATGGGTCTGTTTCCAAGCTTATGACTCAAATCATCCAGCAGTATTTCCTAACCACCCCCTGATTCTCAGCAAGAATGAGCTGCCTTCTCCTGATCATTTATTTCAGAGGGTATTAGATGTCATCCATGTAGATTAGCTATGGAGTCAATAGTAAGCCAGGGCAACAGGATGACTATTTCAGATTAGACACTTTTTTTATTTCAAAAATATACTTTATTCATAAATACTTTGATGATCTATACAACTGGACATGCCATACATATGTAAACATTCCATTTGTTTGCATACCGAAACAGAGTAATCATTCCTATTTACAGGTCTGTATGATTACATTTTGAGCTGAGGCGTCAGCAGAGCCCAAATGACTGCGTGGGCCCCCTGTTCTTCTTTAGGCAGGCAGACGTTACTCAGTGGTCTTTCCCCACCGCGCCTTGGCGGCAGCTGCCCCAGGCTTCAGCACGTCCCTCAACACGTAGTCCTGGACCTCGGAATGTGCCAGTCTGCAACACTCAGTCGGGGTCAACTCCTTCAGCTAGAAGATCGGCAGGTTTCGGCTTGCCCAGAGAGCGTCCTTCACCGAGTTGATGATCCTCCAGGCACAGTTGATGTTTGTCTCGGTGTGCGCCCCGGGGAACAGGCCGTAGAGCATGGAGTCCCGCGTCTCAGCGCTGCTCGGGACGAACCTCGACAAACACCACTGCATTCCTCTCCAGACTTCTTCTGCGTAGGCACATCCCAGAGGGAGGTGTGTGACAGTCTCGTCTCCTCCGCAGCCGCTTCGAGGGCAGTGAGCGGTGCGGCTGAGAGTCTGGGCGTGCATAAAGGATCTCACAGGCAGAGCCCATCTCACCACAGCCAAGCCATGTCTTGGTGCTTATTGGAAAGTTCTGACGATGAGGCATTCTGCCAAATGGCTTTGACAATCTGCTCAGGGAACCGCTCAATAGGATCCGCCCTCTCCTTTTCCCAAAGGGTCTCAAGGACACTACGTGCTGACCACTTCCTGATGGACTTGTGGTCAAAAGTGTTTTTGTTCATAAACTTCTCCACGAAGGACTGGGGATACGGAACGGTCCAACTACTCGGAGCGTTCCGCGGCAGCGAGGCCAGGCCCATCCTTCGCAACATTGGGGACAGGTAGAACCTCAGTACGTAGTGACACTTGGTGTTTGCGTACCGGGGATCCACGCACAGCTTGATGCAGCCACACACAAAGGTGGCCATCAGGGTGAGGGTGGCATTGTTTGTATTTTTTCCCCTTTTGCCCAGATCTTGGTACAGCGAGTCCCTTCAGACCCGGTCCATCTTTGACCTCCATATAAACTGGAAGATGGCCCGGGTGACTGCAGCGGCACAGGTTCTGGGAATAGGCCAGACCTGTGTCACGCATAATAGCAATGACAGTGCCTCACACCTGATGACCAGGTTTTTTCCCCGCGATGGAGCGCGACCGTAGCTTCCATCTGCCCAGTTTCTGCCTCACTTTGCTGATACACTCCTCCCAAGACTTGGCGCATGCCCCAGCACCCCCCCCCGAACCAAATACCCAGCACCTTCAGGTGGTCAGTCCTGACGGTGAAGGGGATCGAGGATTGGTCGGCCCAGTTCCTGAAGAGCATGGCCTCGCTCTCGCCTTGGTTTACCTTGGCCCCCGAGGCCCGTTCGAACTGGTCACAAATGCACATGAGGCTGCGCACGGACAGCGGATCCGAGCAGAACACGGCGACATCATCCATGTACAGGGAGGCCTTAACCTGCAGGTCCCTGCTGCCAGGAATAGTCACCCCTCTCAGGCTCGCATCCTTCCTGATGGACTCGGCAAATGACTCTATGCAGCACACAAACAAGGCAGGAGAGAGGGCAGCCCTGCCTGACTCCAGATCTGACTGGGAAGCTATCTGATTCCCACCCATTGATTGAGACTGCACTGACAATGTTGGCGTAGAGCAGTCTGATCCAATTGTAGATTCCCTCCCCAAAGCCCATTTTGGAGAGAACATCTCTCAGGCACCTGTGTGATATCCTGTCAAAGGCTTTCTCCTGGTCCAGGCTGATCAGGCAGGTGTCCAACCCTCTGTCCTGCACGTACGCAATCGTATCTCTGAGGAGTGCAAGACTCAGCGATCTTCATGCCCGGCATAGCACAGGTTTGGTCAGGGTGAATCACCGACCCCAGAGCAGACCTGACTCGGTTGGTGATTACCTTTGACAGAATTTTGTAATCCGCATTCAACAGTGAGATTGGTCTCCAATTTTTGAGTTCCTCCCTCTCCCCCTTCCGCTTGTAGATGAGGATGATGACGCCTTTCCTCATGGATTCACTCATGGTACCTGTCCGAAGCATACTGACATACACCTCCAGCAGGTCCTAGCCAATCAAGTCCCACAGAGCAGAATAAAGCTCGACCGGTAAGCCGTCGCTTCCGGGATTAGACACTCATTGTAGGAAAATTCTCCGCATTACCTTCCGCATCCAACTACAGTCCCCACACAGCTGAATTTTATATTCACAAACCAGCTCCCTTCCCACCCCCCGGGGCAGAGCAGGGCAGGGGGGTGGGAGGAATGTAAAGGAGGGTGCGATAACAGCGAATCTCTCAACTTAGGGATGGGGAGAAGCTGCAGAGTTCGCAATGTGTCTGCCATTTGTAAATCACTAATTGACGAGCTCATTAACGACCTTATCGCAGGAATTTTAAAAATATTGTCTGTTGCATTTGCAGTCTGATAAAGGTGTAGGAATAGGGTGTAGGTTTGCTCGCTGAGCTGTAGATTTGATATCCAGACGTTTCATTACCTGGCTAGGTAACATCATCAGTAGCGACCTCCAAGTGAAGCAAAGCTGTTGTCTCCTGCTTTCTATTTGTTTGTTTGTCCTGGATGGGATTCCTGCGGTTCTAGACTTATGCCAGAGAATTCTGAGAGGCCTGGCACTCCAACCACAACGCCATTAACAAACATATTAGGTCTAGATACCATCTATCAACCCCTCAGAAAATGAACAGGAAATGACATCACCACAAACCCCAGGAACCCCATCCAGGACAAACAAATAGAAAGCAGGAGACAACAGCTTCGCTTCACTTGGAGGTCGCCACTGATGATGTTACCTAGCCAGGTAATGAAACGTCTGGATATCAAACCTACGCCCTAAACCTCAACCTGAGCTACAAACCTTGCAAGGTGTAGGAGTGTTGTATGGCAGCTACGAGGAGTGCTGGGAACAAATTTCGGTTTAAGGACTACTTGGAAAAAGTACTGGAGGGTTTGGGACTATTTAGACATCCTCTGGACGAAGATGAATTATTGACACAGGTTGAATCTGAAGTCTATTGCGTGGTTTACAATGAATAGGTCTGGGCCACTCACTCCAACCCCAAATCCAGTTTCAGGAGGTATCTAATTTAGCTCTAAGAGTCTAAACCAGGAAGATAAACTTGAACATTTGTACAACATTTTAAAGTTTATACAGAAAATAAGTAAAGTGAAGGAAAGAAAGGTGGAGTTGAGAGTAAACTAAAGACAGAAAAATGTTAAAGTTAAATTTTCAGAATCTCCAACATTAACATTTGGGAAAAAATAAATTCCGCTCTGTTTTCACTGCCAGAGACTTTGTTGACAATAATTGGGATTTAACATGCTTTTAAAAATTCACCTGGACACCAACACACCAGTCCCAACCTATCCTGCACACATCACAGGTAAGTTGAGCAACTTCATGACCTTTCACTGTCTTCAATGCAGAGCCTTTCAGTAAAAACATGTGGAGGTTCAAGGCAACCCAGACATCAGCTTTTGGATGTCTACCTATTTGCAGGCTTCAAATCATACTGCCCATGAGTTGTGCTGTCTGCCTCACTGTCATTCATGATGCAAAACTTGGGCATTAGCCCAGTGCAGATACAACATTGCTGCATTAGAAAGCTGTTCCTCTCAAGGCCAAGGCTGTAGCTGAAAACAAGACCGTCATGTGTGCCAAAGTATTTCTAAAGTGCCTCAAGATTTAAAACAACCTTTTGGGCATTACACAGCCCCAGCAGTTTTCAAACATTCACACTATGTTTACCGGTAACTGCCAAAACATTTGGCGGATGGTTTCCTACTTTGCCCCAGTAGTTTTCCCCACTCCTCTCTGGGGTACAATTCTACGTCTGTTGATAATACCGTGCTGAAGTGGCTTACAGCCTGGTCTCTGGACTTTCAGTGGGTTCCTCAAGAACACAGGAGCAGATGTCTAGCTCAGTCCTGTCCTCACTTCACATCCAAATATACTTTCCAACAGAATAATCAGTGACAGAAATATAGGTCATTGTCTCCTCCCACTAAAGCCCCACCACTCTTCTGACAGAGGTCAGTAGAGGCAGGATCAAGGCTAAGACATATACAAGTCGTCTGAAGAATAAACTGATCCTTTAAGAACTACCCACTTCCACAAGGAACATCATTTCTTGCTTCCCAAAACCTGACAAAATTTGCTAATAAAAAGATTTAAAAGAACAGATTTTAGAGAGATGAACAACTTATTTTAATAAAGCACTGAAAAGGAAAACAAAATCCCAATACAGGGAAATGCCAATCCTCCCAGTAGGATGAAGAAAATATTCTGACTGAGTGTCTTTGCTGTGGTCTTGTTTCAGCAGTAGCTAAAAATGAATAACCATGTGACTGAGCTGCAAGTTTCTATTTCAGTTTCAATCTGTACCTACTGAATAAGGAGAGGGCGGCAGTGTGAAGGTCTCTAATCAAGACTGGAAGAGTATTTGAGCCCCTGGCACACTGACCAACACAACCCAAGCAAACTTTGAGCCCCATCTACACAAAAGAAAACTTAGCCTGTCAAAGGCAAGAGCAATTGGTAATGAAATCAACCCCTAATGTCTCACACTGCACCCTCCCTCACTTTTATACCTTCCCAGGAGAAAGCAAGGGCCAATGTTACCAGTTTAATGGTCATCGCCACTGACAACTGCTAAAAGGTGCATCCTTATAGATTCAAGCAGGGAACAGTTCAAACTGGACTAACAGTGCTGATTACATTTCCTAACAACAGGATTTGCACTTACATGTAAACCACAACCATCAGGGAAAAGTTACTGAGTCAGTGTTACCTGTGGAATCATTTCTCGATATGGAAAATGTGGTATTAGCATTGTCTGGCAATGAAACCGTAGAAAACAGGTCTCGGGGCTGGTAGACGACAACAATGCAGAGCTCATCAACACTGAGTAATAGGCCCAATGCTTTACCATCAGCGAGTACTTCAAGTGGACATAATCTCACTGGTGGCGATAGTGCAGTTTAAGCACCTACCCATTAGCCATTTACGACAGATTGCTCACACTGTGCAAACATATTTGTCCAATTCAGATTTAATTAGTAAATGTAATGATTTCTTATTCAATTCAGATCCAAAGGCTGACATCAGCATCTAGATGAAGGAATGAGATCACACATTACAAGACATGTTCAATTATTTTAGTGGATTGGACAGCTAAGCTGGGGCTGTCCTGCATACCAGGTCCAAGACCAAACTGAACAAGTAAACAAGCATTCATTCCAACTAGGCTCTCTCCACCATGTAATAACAAATAACCAGTTTGGTTCGGCAGACTGAAATCTCCCTCTGGGAGGGGAAGCAGGAGGCCAGACTGTTTCTGTCTTCCCATTCCCCCTCCTCAGTCGAAGCAAAATGCTCAGACAGCGTATAGTCTTTCCTCCATCTTTATTCCATGCCCTGGAGGGAGCGAGAACGATTGCCCATGTGCACAGAGACATGGGTATTCCCTCTCAAACAGCAGTTTCTTAATGAATTATATAATCATTTTACTGGGAGGAGCATCCAGATAAGGCAGCATACATATTAATTGGGTGACCATCACAATCAGAGAGTGTCAATAGCAAAGATTAAACCATCTAGTGTTATACAATGAATGTTCTTAACTTTAACTGGCTTCACTTAATGAATACTTTTGACTTTGTGAAACTGACCTTACATATTGAATGCTTCCAATATTGTTAAATGGCTCTAAATAATGCTTTTTCACCATTACCCTTGCTTCCAACACCCCATTGTTAACTGCAAGTTCTTAATTGATCCGAGTCATGCTCAGCCGAACCTCTTGTTTCACAAAATTCAGAACTTAACTCTTTCCCTACCTGCTCATACCAGATACACATTCTCATTTCTATATCTTGAACTGGCCTTGGGAAGAGTCTCCTGCTCGCTGGAATTTTCCTGATGCCATCCCATTAAGTGGCATGAAGCTAGATTCCAAGTCATCTTAAAAGGTACTGGGTGGGGGAGAGGGAGGTCTCTAAACTGCAGGACCAATCAGGCATTTCTTAGCTTGACAGCAGCAGCAGCAGGCTGTAAGGAACGGTAAGTCAGTGTGTGTGTTTCAATGTGGATGCCTTCTTCCAAGAGTTTTTAAAATCATTAATTAAAAAATTAGTTTCATCTTCCAGGACATGTCACTAGACTGTTCCCCTATCCTGGCCTGCAGTTGGGTGTCCACAGTAGTCACCAATGCCACTGGAAACTAGACATCAACAGGGAAATCCTTATCAGCCTCATTTAATCAGACTTGAGGTCCTGCCAGATCCTGATCACTTATCACATGCGGCTGGGGAGTCCTGTTGGTCAATCCTACTTCCACTGAAATGACCCAGCAGAATGGAGCGAGGTAACTCGACAGGGAGTAAAACCAGAGCTCAGCAATTGGAAACAGGCCTTATAGACTGGAAATATAAGCAGTCACCTCGATAGTAAAAGAATGGTGCCCTGAAATTATTTCCCTTTACCCTAATGAACATTGTAACTATAGTTGGACAGTAATCTCAACTTCCTAGAAATATCACATCCCAATTTGAATGCATGCTGTTCTATCATCACAGGATCAGAGATCTGGATATTCCCCCCCTTCCACCCACCCAGAACCAGACACAGTTATTCAGGGTGAGGCTCTCCACCATAAAAGTGAGAAATTAAAACTTCTGATCATGTCAACATCACTCAAATGCTGAGAACAAATCAGAAAACCTAGTCATCAGGGCTTTCTTCTGGGCTGAACTGAAATCTAGTCCCCACCAGAAATAACACCAAGTTCCCAATTGACAAGCATTAATTCTCTGTAACCCAATTGTGGGTTACATCGACGCTCATGATTTCCTCCTGACCTTTCTGCGAAAAAAAAATGGTGCTCAGTGGGAAAGAACACCCTTCTGAGACTAGTGTTGGGTTTGTCTGTAAAATGTACAAAATCCCCACCCTCTGCAGTCTTTGATCAAACACTTTCAATATCCAAGTATAAAAAAAAAATCACAATTAAAACCTAAGTGAAAACATTAAGAAATGCATGTTGAGCAAACCAACAGGCAATGCCTTTTATCATAAGGCAAATATTTCAACTTTCCTCACGGATGATTTTCGTCCACTTAGTGCTTTTTCCCTGCCCCCAAATCTAACCAGATAATACAGACGATTCCAAAGAATCAAACCATATTTGTAACATTGTCTTGTTTCTCTTTCCCACAGATGCTGCCAGACCTGCTGAGCCCCTCCAGCACTCTGTCCTTAATCCAGGTACAGCCTTTGCTGAAATACCAATAAGCACTCCAGCTTTAGTTGAAACATTTACTGATGTGTTGAGATAATCCTCTCAAAGATTAAAATTTCATTTCTACATTTCTGTGCAATTTTACTCACATTAGCCAAATTTTCCAAAACTAAAGAATCAGGGTAAAAAAAATGTTAAAAATCACATAACACCACGTTATAGTCCAACAGGTTTATTTGGAAGCACTAGTTTTCGACCTGATAAAGAAACAGTGCTTTCAAAGCTAGCACTTCCAAATAAACCTGTTGGACTATAACGTGGTGTTGTGATTTTTAACATTACCCACCCCAGTCCAACACCAGCTCCTCCAAATCACTTCTTTATAATGTATTATCTTCAAGACTGATATCAGCTGAGAACAACCACACAATAGTGCCAAACTCTGATCTCCTACTTTCCCAGTTTTTACAATTAATTCCAGCAGTTTCAGTTGCAGAAGGACTCAAGGTACCTACTAGGCCTAGACTCCAGTGCAACAATTTTCAAAAATAACCAATTAACTCATTAGTATACTTTGGGTTGTCTTAGTGACAAGCTTCATGGTGCAGCTAAAGCAGAGAAGGATGTTCCATAATGCTTCCTGGTTGATGATATCAATGTATATGATTTTTACTAGAGGATATTTAGAGGTCACAGTTTAAGGGTACAGGGTAGGCCATTTAAGACTGAGATGAGGAGAACTTTGTTCATCCAAGGATGTGGTGAGCCTATGGAATTCACTGTCACAAAGTGGCTGAGGCTATCACAATGGATGTTTCCAAGGAGTTAATTATCATTCTCAAGGCTGAAGCAATAACAGGATATGGGGAGAAGGCAGAAACTGGGGACTAAGTTGGATGATCAGCCATGATCATATTGAATAGTAGAGCAGGCTTGAAGGGCCGAATGACCTACTCTTGCTCCTTGTTTCTATCCAGCCCTCCAATCCCCAGGATTCCCTCCAAGGATTCCTAAGAAATGAAATTTCTTAAGGGACAGGGTGACCAGCCAGAGGTCGTTGTGCACAATGGTACCAATGACATTGGTAGAAAGAGGGATGAGATCCAGTGTAGTGAGGACAGCGAGTTAGGAAAAAGGCTAAAGAGTAGGACCTTTAGAGTAGCAATCTCTGGATTACTATCAGTGCCACACGCCAGTGAGGCAAGGAATAGAAAGACAGGAGAGATGAATGCATGGTTAAGAAGCTGGTGCAGGGAACAGGGTTTCAGGTTCTTAGATCTTTGGGACCTCTTCTGGGGTAGGGGTGACCTACCCCAGAATTAGAATTAGAGGGGGTCATTTCAGAACAGAAATGCGGAGACATTTCTTCAGCCAGAGAGTGGTGGGCCTGTGGAATTCATTGCCACGGAGTGCAGTGGAAGCCGGGACGCTAAATGTCTTCAAGGCCGAGATTGATAGATTCTTGTTGTCTAGAGGAATTAAGGGCTACGGGGAGAACGCTGGTAAGTGGAGCTGAAATGCACATCAGCCATGATTGAATGGCGGAGTGGACTCGATGGGCCGAATGGCCTTACTTCCACTCCTATGTCTTATGGTCTTATGGACCTGTACAAGAAGGATGGGTTGCACCTAAACTGAAGGGGAACCAAAATCCTTGCAGGGAGGTTCACTAATGCGACTCTGAAGGATTTCTACTCGAGTGGCGGGGGCTTGGAATCAAAGCAGCAGGTCAGCAATTGGAGGGATTGAGGGGAAGGTAGATATTAGGACCAGAAAACAGAAAGAAAAGACAGGCAGAGACAGGTTAATAAACACGATAGTACTAATGGGCTAAAGTATATTTATTTCAACTCAGAGTATTATGGGTCAGCAAATGAGCTTAGAGTCTGGGTCAGCACATGAGACTATGATGTTGTGACCATTACAGAGATCTGGATAAGAGTGTTTACTCAAAGCTGCAAGGTTTTTATTGTTTTAGACGCGATAGGGAAGGAGGTAAAAGAGTTGGAGGTGTTACATTATTTATCAGGGAGAATGTCAGTTGCACTCAGAGGACATACTGGAAAGCTCATCTACTGAGGAAATATGGGTACAGCTCAAAAACAAGAAAGGTACAATCATTCTGATGGGACTATAGCATAGGCCCTCTTAACAGCCACCAGGACATCTAGGAACAGATATGTTGGCAGAATATGAAAAAATGCAAAAACAACAGGGTGACTAACATCCCCAAGATTGACTGGGACTTCCTTAGAACACAAGGCTTAAATGGGGCAGAATTCAAGGGGGTTTCTTGAAACAGTAAATAGATAGTCCAAATGGAGGAGGTGCCATACTGAATGTTGTATTGGCTAATGAGCCTAACCAGACGACTGGCCTTTCAGTGGGAGAGCATTTTGGAAATAGTGATTATAACTCCTTAAATTTTAAGAAAACTATGAATAAAGGATGAGTCAGGACCTTGTGGGAAGGTACTAAATTGGAGGAGGGCAAACTTAGTCAGTAGTATTAGGCAGGAGATAGGGAATGTTAATTGGGAGGAGCTGTTATCGGGCAAGTCCACATTTCACATTTGGGAGTTGTTTAAAGTTGTGATCAGAGTTCAGGACTGGCATGATCCAGTAAGAAGAAAGGACAAGGATGGCAAGGTATAGGACTCATGGATAATGAGGGAGGTTGTGAATTTAGTCAAAAATAAAAAATGCATATGTAAGGTTCAGGAAGCTAAAAATTGGACAGAGCATTTGCGGAATATAAAGAAAGTAGGAAAGTATTCAAGGAGGCAATTAGGAGAGCAAGAAAGGGCCGTGGAATGACCTTGGTAAGTAGGGTGAAAGAGAAACCCAAGGCATTCTATACATATATTAAAAGCAAGCGGATAACTAGGGAGAGGGTAGGACCACTCCAGGATAAAGAAGGGAACTTGTGCTTGGAGGCAGAAGATGTGGGTCAGATCTTCAATGAGTACTGTGTGTCAGTATTCACTCAAGGAGGACATGGAAGACAGCAAGATTAGTGTGGGGCACACTAATATGATAGGGCAGTTTGAGATCTAGAAGTGGTGTTAGGTCTCTTGAAGAACATTAATGTAGATAGGATCCCAGTGCTCGATGGCACTTGCCCCAGGTTATTGATAGGGGCTGGGACTTTGACCAAGAGTTTTGTCTCCTCGCTAGTCACTGGAGAGGTCCCGAAGGGCTGGCAAGTAGCTAATGTTATTCCACTGCTCAAGAAGAGAAATAGGGATAATCAAGGAAACTATAGACCGGTGAGTTTCACCTCAGTGGCTAAGAAGCTACTGGAGAGGATTTACACCCATTTGGAAGAGCATGGCCCAATTGGGGGCAATCAGCATGGCTTTGTGCAGGGCCAGCCATATCTTATTAACTTGAGTGAATTTTCAGGAGATGACTAAGGATAGAGCAATGGATCTTGTCCACAAGGATTTTAGTAAGGCTTTCAACAAGGTCAGCTCATCCAGAAGATTAAGATGCATGGGATCCATGATGACGTGGCTGCTTGGATTTAGAACTGGCTTGCCCAGAAAAGTCAGTAGTGGAGGAAGGGTGTTTTTCTGGCCGAAGGTCCATGACTGGTGATGTTCTGTAGGGATCCGTACTGGGACCTCTGCTGTTTATGTGACTTGGATGAAAACAGAGGGATGGATTGGTAAGTTTGCAGACGACACAAAGTTCAGTGAATTTGTGAATAGTGTAAAACGTTGTCAAAGGATATAGCAGGATAAGGATAAGTTTAAATATAGATGTAGAAATGGCAGATGGAATTTAATCCTGGCAAGTATAAGATGTTGCACTTTATGAGATCAAATATGAAGGAAAGTATACAGTTAATGGCAGGACCCCGACCAGAATTGACGTATAGAGGGATCATGAGGTTCAAATCCATAGCTACCTAAAAGTGGCCATGCAAGTAGATAGGGTGGTAAAGGCATCCAATGACATGCTTACCTTTACTGGCTGGGGCATTAAGGACAAGAGTCAGGATGTCATGTTGAAGCTTTAAAAGATTTTAGTTAGGCAGTTAGAGTGTTGAGTTGCATTCAAGTGGCCACATTGCAAGAAGGATGTGGAGACTTTCGGGAGGGTGCAGAAGAGGTTTACCAGGATGCTGCCTGGATTAGAGAGTATAAACTATAAGGAGAGGCTAGAAAAACTAGGATGTTTTCACTTGAGCGATGGAGGCAGAGAGAATCAAAGAAAATGTGGGGCAATTTTGTTTTGCACAAGAGTGGTGAGTCTGGAAGGCACTGTTCAAGGTGCTGTCAGAGGCATTTAAAGGGCTGTTAGATAAGCACATGAATAAGCAAAGAAGGGAGGAATATAGACCAAAGGCAGAAGGGATTAGTTTAAATTTGGCATCATGTACTGTACAACATGGGCCGAAGAGCCTGTTCCTGTGCTGTACAGTTCTAAGTTTGAAGAACCTAGAATTTTATTTGTCGGAAAGAATGTGCTGAATTCTGTCTAAAACACAACTGTGGTTTCTGGTTCCACCATTCATAGCAGTAATCCATTCCACATTTTTTTTTGAAAAAAATCTTCCTTCTGTAATTCTTGCTTTCTTCAGCTGCCCTTTGTAATAGTAACTGCATCTCCAAAGAAGCAAGATGAACTTCTTTGGGAACAGAGAAGTACAGGATGCTTGTTATGAACAATTCCCCTTAGTTTGAGTTAACTGTCCCAGCCTGCATGCTCAACTGAAATCTAGGTCTGAAGTGTTGTTTTGTTCATTCAGTTTGGGCAAGGATCGATGATTGAGGGTGACTCAAGGAAAAATCTGGATGATTTAACAACTGAAGGCAAAGACATGTTTCCGGATGTAATTTTGCTGCAACAAACAAGGCAGGTAGAAACTTGTTGCCTGCACTACACAGTCATTCCTGGCACCAAAGTAGATACCAAAGGCAGGTACAGACAATTATCAACAGCTTTCAGTATTTTGTCTCAACTGTTTCAGTACAGATGTCTGTCACGCCCAGTACTCAAGAAGAAAAACAAGCACAGATGTTAATATTCCCAGTTAACCATAAATTGTCTGTAATATTTAACAAGATAACTCTGTTACCACTTTAGTGATGTTAGTTGACTTTCTTTATTCAATGCAACCCAAGTAAAAGTTTCACTTATCTTTGAAACAAGCTGGTTTTCAGTTTACCTTATATTAAAGGCACTATTTAATGAGCCTCACTTAGCTGCACTCACGTCTTCTCTCTCAGATGGTTATAATGCAGGCCAAGAGTCTGAAACAGAACCCAGGAAATTGTCTATTGTGGGAAACATCATTTTCCAGATGAACAAACTGACTAACTACAATCGGATAGAACTCCCATAGCTAAAGCAAACAGAGGTATCTAAAAGGTGCGGTAAGGCATTACACTAACAACTCTGTTTAAACATTTTGCCTGTCAAAATATTTCTACTAAATTTTCAAATTAAATAATAAAATTAATTGCTCAATTTGTGTTGGAGGCTTGCAATTAACTTAATTCCAGTGGCCACTGACAAGATCCTCTCTCCAAGTGTTTAATAACACAGCTGTCTGGCTATAAACTGGAATCCTGGTTTGCATTCGAGTTAGGATGGTTGACAAGTGATCAATGTGAACTATTTATGATGATAAAAAGCACAGCACCCATAAAGGTAAAGAAGAACTATTTCCTCTGGTTAGTCAATCAAGAAAAAGGGAATACTCTTAAAACTAGACAATCAAGGAGTGATCCACTTCTTCACAGAAAAAGTTGAGAGAACCTAACATTTTCTCACCCTAAAATAGCTCTGCATCCTGGAGTTCAACTGAAACAGCTGGGACCGAGATCAAGAGATCTACACAGCCTAAGGATAAAGAATATGTAGCAAAGACAGGTAAATTAAGCTGAGGTACAAATCTAACTGTTTGGCAGAACAAGCTCAAGAGGCTGACAGAGCCTGGTCCTATATTGTGGATAACTAACTGATTAACCAACAAACAAAATATCTTTGTTTCTGTTATGGTTTCTGCATCATGTTATCAGTGAGTATTAAGAAAATTATGTTGATCATAACAACTTATACACTTGAATTATCACATCAAAATTAGCCAGATATACTAATTTCAATCTGAGGAGAAAGTGAGGTCTGCAGATGCTGGAGATCAGAGCTGAAAATGTGTTGCTGGAAAAGCGCAGCAGGTCAGGCAGCATCCAGGGAAAGGAGAATCGACGTTTCAGGCATAAGCCCTTCTTCAGGAAACCTGCTGCGCTTTTCCAGCAACACACTTTCAGCGCTAATTTCAATCTGATCCCTACCTGGGAACACTGACAAAATATTGAATATACTGTCAAAATACCAGCTACAGCTCAAGTTGTACCTCAACACAATAACAGATCAGAGCCAAGTTGACTGGCTCCAAACATTAATTCTGAATAACCTGGAATTTACATGCCTTTTTGGATAATATTCTGAACGCTGTGTTCTCAAACTCCCAGTAATACTATGATCATGCAGAGATCACAAAATAATCTTGAACGAGTGACATTCCACCAGTCAACACAATTGTCATTTCAGTTACGTCTTTGCTAATGTTTGAGCTTTAATTTAGATTGCTAGCAAATCTTAACCAAGGCAGGGTAGGGGCACAACAGACATCACAACAGTGCAGCTCTAGGAATTGGAAAAAGTCAACCAGGATATCTGTTCCCAGTCACTATTCAGTTATCAGTTACTGGAAGTGTAAATGTATGAACATGAGGAAAAACATGACTGGACCTGGCTATGATGTCTCCATAGTAAAACCTCAGACTGACATTTGAAGATTGGTCACTTGGATGACATATGGTAGGGAAGCTGACATCAGTGCAATTGAACATCAACAGGAAACTGCACCTTTAGGACAGTAAGAAATCTGATACAACAAATTAATCTAAATCTTAACAGCAGACGGGGTGACTGAGATCTCTGGCCAGATTACAGTGACTACCTTCACCAGGTATTACACATGTTAATAAAATCCTGAGGGGTGAGGCTGGACAGGAATACAATCTCTCTTCATGATAGCACTGATGCCAGAGTGAAGCTAAGCAATTCTTCACAGGAATAGATACAACTGATTAATACGGATACCATCATCTCCAGTTGATATTCATTCAGGGGATGGAAGAAAACTACAAATGGTAGCCATCCTAAATTAGAAACATTTCAATAAAGTCCATCTTGGAAAATTTACGTCCACGTAGCTCAAAACATCAGAACAATGATCTTTGAAATCTAACTACACTGAGGGGAGTAATGCAAACTCCCAGGAAACCAACTGTATTTCGCATGGTCATATTTCAGCTTATCAGTTAATTCTCCTGTATGAAAAGTTACATTTTCTTCAATGTTAACAGTAGTTAATGACTAAGCAAATAGGAAGGCTTGTGGTATATATGGTGTATTCAATATTTAAAAGCCAGATGAGACATGTTGAAACACTATTGGCCAATCATTACAGTTTGCTGCACTTGGAGTTTAACGGCTCAATGATCTAAGTCACTTTTCACAAAAGGTCCCAAAGATTAGAAAGAAAGGATTTTCAATTTAAATACAAACAGAGAAAAGCAAGTAAGAACTTCAGGCCAGGTATCTAGTTGGAACCTATATTAATTATCCGTTTTCATTGAAATGCTGACAAACTTACTTCTAGAACTCATAGCAAGAAAAACATTAACCTAAAAATTGTCAGAAATACTCAGCAGTACAGATCTACCAACTGTCAAAAAACAAGATTATACAGTGGATTTCTTTAAAATGGAAAGGACCCAGTAGAAAACAATCAAGACAACGTACATCTGATTGCACCCTGATGGATTAAAAACATCATTTTGAATTTATTTAATGCAGGGAATGTTCATGTGAACTTTTATTTTTGAGGAAAATTAAACCAGCAACATGTTTTCCACTATACTGTTCTGACTGCAAAACAAGTGACATTCTCAATTTTCACTCAAGAACTGAGTCTTCCATTTGTCTTGGAAAATGTGACTCACTTCACATTATTCTTTCAATTCCTCAGGTTCAGAAAATAGAGTGTGACCTCAAGAACCGGTTGCCAGAGTGTAGTCCTCTGGATCATGAGGGTTGGGGTTCAGCTGGAGTAAGATCCTGGGGGCTTGGAGCTGAGGTTTGGACCCTGGGGTTTGGGGAGTGAGGTCCTAGGTGGGGTTTACAACCTGGTTCTGCAGTGTGGTCCTGAGGACAATGTTTTAGACCCTGGAGTTGAAAAGTGTGGGACTGGAAAAGCACAGCAAGTCAGGCAGCATCCAAGGAGAGTCTACATTTCAGGCATAAGCCCTTCATTAGGAATGAGGGGGAGGAAGGGGGCTGGGAGATAAATAGGGCAGTGGGGGGGGGAGAGAAAAGAGAGAGAGAGGGGTAACTGGGAAGACAATAAGTGGATGCAGGTGGGGGGTAATAGTGATAGGTCAGTGGAGAGGGTGGAGCAGATAGGAAGAAAGGAAGATGGGCAGGTAGGACAGGTCAAGAGGGTGGTGCCGAGTTGGAGAAAGGGAAATGTGGAAACTGGTGAAGTTGTTCTTGAGCCCATGTGGTTGAAGATAAAGTGTTCTTCCTCCAGATGTCAGGTGGCTTGGATTTGGCAGTTGAGACTGCCCAGGGCCTGTATATCCTTGGGGGAGCAGGAGAGGGGAGTTGAAGTGGTTGACCACAGGGCAGTTTAGTGCATTTGGACCCTGGAGTTCAGTGGGTAAAGTCTTGAGGACCATGTCCTAGAATTTAGACCTAGATCTGGAATGAGATCCTGGTGGCCAGAGACGGAGATTACACAGGTGGGGTCCTCAGGACCAGAGGCTCAGGTATAGAGGAGGAGGGGAGGGAGGAGGGGAGGGAGGAGGGGAGGGAGGACCGTGGTCTGGAGGGTGAGGACCGTGGTCTGGAGGGTGAGGACCGTGGTCTGGAGGGTGGGGGTGAAGTCGAGGTCGAGGTCGAGGTCGAGGTCCATGGTCTGGGGGGGGGGGGGGGGGGAGAAAGAGAGAGGTCCTGGGGTCCCTGGTCAGGGGGGAGGGGGGGGTAAGGTCCAAGGTCTGGGGGTTGAGGTCCTGGAGTCCATTGTCTGGGGGGTGGGGGGTGGGGGGTGGGATCGGGTGGGGTGGGGAGAGATCCATGGTCTGGGGATTGAGGTCCTGGAGTCCATTGTCGGGGGGGGGTGTGGAGGGGTGGGGGATGAGGTGGGGGGGTGGGTGGGGAGAGATCCATGGTCTGGGGATTGGGGGTGAGGTCCATGGTCTGGGGGGGGGGGGGGGGGGGGGTAATGTGTTCAGGAGCCCGGGTCTCCCTGAGTAGATTGTAAAAAACAGACAGACAGATGGAGACACAATAACTGACCTTGCAGTTGCTCACTACCCGCCATGGCGGCGGCCGCCTCCTCCTCCTCCCGCGGGTCCCGGTCCCGGTCCCGGTCTCGGCTCCAGCCGCTCGCGCGCTCGCTCTCTCTCCGTCACAAATCCACGATGCCATCTGTGGGCGGGACCGTCCAATCAGTAACGAGGGGGGGGTTCCACATCGCGAGACCAACCAATAGGTACCTGGAGATTGGTGGACCCTCCGATTGACATTCTAACTGCCCAATTATCAGAGAGGGGTGTGTCACAAGCTTGTCCCGTTACTCTATTGGAATGTATTCCCTAGTGTTACAACCGCACCCTCCAAATATACAGCCTTGCAAAAACTAAGCTATTGATAGGATCTCAACTCCAACACTGCAAAACCTTTACAAGTCCCAAACAATATAAGGGAGGGAATTCAGCCCCTCATATCCGTGTTAGCTCTTTCAGAAAAACTATCCACTAATTCCAAATCCCCCCCTTTCCCTCGGGTTCAGCAAAATTTGCCTGTTGAAGTGTCCATCCAATTCAAGCTTTGAAGCATCTTGCAGCCTTCTTGAACTGTAAGTCATAAGCTTAACCTATGCAGACTGGGTGTTTTGTAAGAGGCAGAGAGGCTGACTAGGGACATGATTGAAACGTGTAAAATTATGAGGGGCAGAGATTGAAACGACGGGGAAAATCCTTTACCCTTCATGGAGGAATCAATGACGGAGTGGGAGGGGGCAGGGGAATGGGGGTGTATCGATGTCAAGGAAAGGAGAACCTGTGAAGAAAGACTTTTCACCTGGATGGTAGTGGGAATCTGGAACTCATTGCGTGTAAGGGTGGTAGAGGCAGAAACTCATAACATTTAAGAAGTAGATAGATATGCACTTGCAAAGCCAAGGGGTACACAATTATGGGCCAAGTGCTGGAAAATGGGATGGTTGTTTTTGTTTGACATGGAGGTGATGGGCCAAAGGACCTTTCTCTGTGCTGAGATCTGTGACTCTAAATTCCCTTGCAGTTTGGTGTCATCAGCAAACTTGGAAATATTACAATTAGTCTTCATATTCAAATCATTGACATGGATTGTTGTAGTCCTAGCATTGATCCTTATGGGACCCCAGGTGTAACATCCTATTAGATTAGATTAGATTCCCTTCAGTGTGGAAACCGACTCTCTGAAGAATAACCCACCCAGACCCATTTCCCTCTGACGAATGCACCTAACACTATGGGCAATTTAACATGGCCAATTCACCTGGCCTGCACATCTTTGGACTGTGGGAGGAAACCGTAGTGCCTGGAGGAAACCCATGCAGACACTGGGAGAATGCGCAAACTCCACACACAGACAATTGCCCGAGGTGGGAATTGAACCAGGGTCCCTGGTGCTGTGAGGCAGTAGTGCTAACCACTGAGCCGCCATGCCGCCGTGCCTGAGAATGATCAAATTATTCCCACCCTCTGCTTTCTATTGACCAATTGTCAATCCATAATAGTATATTTGACCCAAATCGAATGTGTCCTAATTTTATTTACTAACGTCATGTTTGAGATCTTAGCTAACACATTTTGAAAATCCAAATACATCAAATCCATTGATTCTCAGCTGTGTATGCTACAAGTAACATCAGGTCAGGAAATTTATCAACCCTCAATCCCAAATTTTCCAATTACTATTCTTTACTAGTGGGTTTTGAGAAGATTTGTAGCTCTGGTTAAGGTTCTGGATGTAGGTTTGCTAACTGAGCTGGAAGGTTCATTTCCAGGCGTTTTGTCTGCCCTACTAGGTAACATCTTCAGTGGGCAAAAGTGAGGACTGCAGATGCTGGAAACCAGAGTTTAGATCAGAGTGGTGCTGGAAAAGCACAGCAGGTCATTCAGCATCCAAGGAGCGGGAAAATCAACGTTTTGGGCAAAAGCCCTTCACCAGGGCTTCCTGATGAAGGGCTTTTGCCCGAAACGTCGATTTTCCCGCTCCTCAGATGCTGCCTGACGTGCTGCACTTTTCCAGTACCATTCTGATCTAACATCTTCAGTGGGCCTCAGGCGAAGCACTGTACATGATTCCTGTTTTTTATTTATATGTTTGGGCTTCTTTGGGTTGGTGATGTTATTTCCTGTGGTGATGTCATTTCCTGTTCTTTTTTCTCAGGGGGTGGTAGATGGGGTCTAACTCAATGTGTTTGTTGGTAGAGTTTTGGTTGGAATGCCATGCTTCTAGGAAATTTTCGTGCGAATCTCTGTTTGGCTTGTCCTAAGATGGATGTGTTGTCCCAGTCGAAGTGGTGTCCTTCCTTATCTGTATGTAAAGATACTAGTGAGAGAAGGTCAAGTCGTTTTGTGGCTAGTTAGTATTCAAGTATCCAGGTGGCTAGTTTTCTGCCTGTTTGTCCAATGTAAATTAACCTTCTTCGCTGTCCATTACACCTCCAATTTTGATTTCATCTGCAAACTTACTAATTATACCTCATATGCTCACATCCAAACCATTTATATAAATGACAATAAGTAGTGGACCCAGCACCGATTCTTGTGCACTCCACTGTTCTCAGGCCTCCAGTCTGAAAAATAACCCCCCACCGCCACCCTCTGTCTTCTACCTTTGAGCCAGTTCTGTATTCAAATGGCTAGTTCTCCCTGTATTCCATGGAATCTAATCTTGCTAACCAGTCTCCCATGGGGAACCAAATCTTAAAAAAAAAACAAATCACCTTTAACTTTATATCCACCAAGAAATGGAAGCCTAGTTTATGTAACCTCTCCTTAAAAAAGAACCCTTGGAACTCTCATAACATTCCAGTAAACCTGCAGACCATTCCATCCAATGCCAATATTTCCTAATGTATAATGCCCAAAACTATACACTGAATGCAGCCTAACCAGGGTTTTGTTTAGTTGCAACTCAACTTTAATATTTTAGCCCTTGCATAATTAAAACTAAAATTTCATTAGTGTACTTGATTGTTCCTTTCCTGTAACCTTTAGCTTTTGAAATGTAATTTGTGTACACATATCCCTGAATCTCTTTGGTCCTCCACTGTTTGGATTTATCCCTTCTGGGTCCAATATGGATGATTTCACAGTTCAAATCCATATGCCACACTTCTGTTCACTCACTCAAGCTAACGGTGTCTCCTCTGAACTTTCAGCTCCCGTTTACACCACTTACTATGCCACTGAACTTTGTTCCATCAGAAAACCTGGATGTATAGCTATCAAATATGCTATCCTAAGTCATTAATAAACATAGCGACTAGTTGAGGCCTTACCACAGATCCTTGTGGTATACCACTCTACTTGAAAAGGGATTGAATAGTAGCTTGGAAAATAAAAACATTAAAGCTAAGAGGGAACAGCCAGAGTGATGGGATTAAACATAATGGCTTGTGGGCAAAAACGTTCATAAATTGAATAGCTTGTATACATTGTAACATTCTGTGATACCATGTACTCCCTCTCATCCTTGTAATGAAATATTAATCACGCAAGAAACAATGCTTTGATTGGACAGAAAAATATAACAGAATGTGTATTATAGCTAATGTCAAAAAATATGAAACATAAACTTGCAATTTTGGTGAGGGCTATTTCACATACTGTGCAGCTTGTTTGCAATTTTACAGTCACCAATTGATTCAAACTTGCCAAGAACTTCTCCTTAGTTTGAGATCAGCTTCAGTTTTTTTTTAATATCACTTGATATAGAATGCCTTCCAAACTCAGGACAGCCTCTAACTTATTCACTTAGACATTCTGTAAGCACAACTTTATTCAAATAATCAGCAACAGAGTCAATTCGCAGGTCAGGATTGATTCTCGTCTGTCTCCATATCTTCATTCCAGTTTATCAAAACAATTAAATCCAAGCAAAACAAATAAAGCAACCTACCCACATTTATGATACAGATTGTATGCAAATTATTTTCAAAAATACAAATTGAAACTCTCCTATACATAAAGACAAAAGTGAATTGTTTCAAGATAAATAGCAGACCAAGTATTTATTTTAAAAACACACAATGGATATTTAATTCAGCTGACTGAGATGCATATTTGCACCTCTTCTCATGAAAAGATAACTTCACTGTTAACAATTCTAAGATTTAGGAAATACATTCAATTAAAAAGGTGAGGACCGATTAAGGATAGTCAGCATGGCTTTGCATATGGGAAATAGTGTCTCACAAACTTGATTGAGCTTTTTGAAGACATAACCAAAAAGATTGATGAGAGCAGAGCAGTAGATGTTGTTTATATGGACTTGCCTTTGACAAGGTTCTGCATGGGTAGCCTTGTTAGTAAAGTTAGATCACACAGGATTCAGGGAGAACTTGTCAATTGGACATAAAATTGGCTTGACGGTTGGAGACAGAGGATGATGGTGAAGGGTTGTTTTTTGAACTGGAGCACTGTGACCAGCGGTGTTCCGCAGGGATCAGTGCTGGGTCCACTGTTGTGTCAGTTATATATACAATGGATAGCATGGGCCAAATTGCTGAGGAATGGCATATGGAATTTAACGGTGGCAGTGGTTAGCACTGCTGCCTCACAGCACCAGAGACCTGGGTTCAATTCCCGCTTCAGGCAACTATCTGTGTGGCATTTGCACATTCGCCCCGTGTCTGCGTGGGTTTCCTCCTGGTGCTCCGGTTTCCTCCCTCAGTCCAAAAATGTGCAAGTTAGGTGAATTGGCCATGCTAAATTGTCCATAATGTTAGGTGAAGGGGTAAATATAAGGGAATGGATTTGGGTGGGTTGCTCTTCGGAGGGTCGGTGTGGACTTGTTGGGTCAAAGGGCCTGTTTCCACACGGCAAGTAATCTAATCTATAAATGCAAAACTGATACATTTAATGGTAAGGCTGGGTAGTGTTATTGAACTGAGACCTCGGATTCAGGTACATAGTTCTTTGAAAGTTGCATCACAGGTAAACAGGGTGGTTACGAAGGCATTTAGCACGCTTGCTTTCATTGCTCAGACCTTTGAGTATAGGAGTTCGGACATCATGCTGAGGTTTCACAGGATGTTAGTGAGGCCACATTTGAAATACTATATATATTTCTACTTGCCCTGCTGTCGGAATTATATTATTAAATTGGAGAGGGCTCAGCAAAGATTTACAAGAATCTTGCCAGGACTGGAGGGTTTGAGTTATAAGGAGACGCTAGAAAGGCTGGGATTTATTTCAATGGAGTGTAGGAGGTTGAGAGGTGACCTTATAAAGGTTTATAAAATCATAACAGGCATAGATAAGGTGAATAGCAAAGGTATTTTTCCAAGGTTAGGGGAGTTCAAAACTAAGGGGCACATTTTTGAGAGGAAAAAGATTTAAAAGGGACCTCAGGGGCAACTTTTTCACACAAACCGTGGTTTCTATGTGGAACTGCCAGAAAAAGTGATCGATGCGGGTACAGTTACAAGTCATTTAAAAGTCATTTGGATAGGTACATGAATGGGAAAAGTTGGAGGGATATGGGCCAAACTCAGACAAGTGGGGCTAGTTTTAGTTTGTGAAATGTATTTGGCATGGATGAGTTGGATTGAAGGGTCTGTTTCTGTGTTGTATGACTCTATAACTCAATATAAAATTTATCTTAATAAAGTTTTAACTTGCCTTTAAACAATTTTGATAAACAAACAATTATTATTAAACTTGAAAGAAAGTCATAAACACACAACTCAGAAATTGTGGCCAACTTATATGTTCAGCTTACATCTGTCATGACTGGAGTAAACTCAGGACAACATATCACATTCAAGTCAAAGAAAAATACTGCAGATATTAGAGATCTGAAATTAAAAAAAGCAAGCGCTGAAGAAACTCAATATCTGTGGAGAAATAAGCAGACCTAAAGTTTAGAGTTCAATATGACTTCTTTGAAAGGAGTCTTGGTGGAGGAGAGAGAGGCTGTAATCAAAATGAGGACAGAGCTCATGGTCTGGATTACTGGACTCCACGTTGAGTCCTGAAGACTGTAAAATACTTAAACAGAAAATGGGAGCTGAGGGCAGAAATGTCAGTGTGAGAGTAAGTTCAAAGTCAGGCATTAGACAGAGGCTTGGAGCTTTAAAGACAATGATAGCATTCATGATTTATAGTACTTTAATCCACATAAAGATAATTTAATGAAAAGATCAGGTTATTGTGAATGCAACAATAAATGGTGTTTGACTTATATTCATCGCACCTTTTGAGCATGAAGTTTAAAATTGTGATAAATGGGGTTGGATATGATTCTAAAGAGTTTATGAAACTAAGTTAGACAGTTCTTCGGGAACAGGGACCTAACCCAATATGTGTCAAGGACAGCAGGGACGGCCTGAAGAGTGAATGGAAAATTGGTTTTACAATTGAAGTTTATATCTGGAGAGTAAACATTAAAAGCCATTAACTTATTTTGGTTCAGGAGAATCAAGCATTAATTTTAGTTTAAGAAACACTAGCAGCTTGGAAGTGATCTGAGTGGGCTCAGAATAAAATACAGATTCCATAGTTCAGTGCGGCGAAAGCACAGTTAACGCAATAGAAAGGTTTAGCTTACGGAACTTCCAAATCAAGAGAGATTGGTTGGAAATCTTTAGGTTTGTGATATTCATGTAAGACGATTTCACAGTTCACCGGAAGGAACTGGAGAGAATCAGTTGAACTGAATCGATTGTTATAATTTCATTGGGTTGAGTCTCTGTAATGAATAGTACCAGGAAATGGGGTAAGATTTTGTTTTGCTCCATGTTTTAAGAACTTTCAAACTGTGGTCTGTATTTAGATACAAAAAGTGTGGCGCTGGAAAAGCACAGAAGGTCAGGCAGTATCCGAGGAGTAGGTGAGTTGATGTTTCGGGCATAAGCCCTGCACCAGAAATGTGGGGGGGGAAGGGAAGGGGGCTGAGAGACAAATAGGACTGGGGGGGGCACTGGTGGTAAGGTAGCTAGGAAGATGATAGGTAGATGCACATGGAGGAGGGGGGTGATAAGTCAGAGCAGAGGGTGAAGTGGGTAGGTGTGAAGGAAGGTGGACAGGTGGGACAGTTCAAGAGGGTGGTACCGAGTTGGAAGGTTGGGTCTGGGATGAGGTGGGGGAGGGGAGATGAGGAAACTGGTGAAATCGACGTTGATGCTGTATGGTTGGAGGGTCCAAAGGCAGAGGATGAGGCATTTTTCCTCCAGGTGTTGGATGGCTTGGATTTGGTGGTGGAGGTGGCCCAGGACTTACATGTCCTTGGTGGAGTGGGAGGGGGAGTTGAAGTGGTTTGCCACAGAGCAGTGGGATTGTGTGTGTGTCCCAGAGATATTCTCTGAAACGTTGCCACCGCAAGGGGTGTAAAACCTGCGCCCACACCTCTCCCTCACATCCATCCAAGGTCCCAAAGGATCCTTCCACATTCGGTAGAGATTTTCCTGCACATCCAAATGCCTCATCTATTTATCTGTTTCCTCTATTTAGATAACCTGGTTTGCTATTATTTTGTGTAATAAACTTCTGCTCTATTGTTAAATAAACTACGCAGCCTCATGTAGTTATGTTTTAATGACTGTTTTCCACATTAGCTAAGTCTTTTAAAAATAGTCTATCAAGCCAGACTTGATTCTGGGATCTGACTTATCGGGTAGTGACATCAGCTGGGATCATAACAAGATATGCATTTTGAGTTGTTTAAAAGTCTGTTTTACATTACAAATTTCAGGTATAGAGAAATAAATGAGTCCAGCAATTTAATTTGCTAATTTTTCCAACTTTTTTTATTCCATGTTAAAAATCACATAACACCAGGTTATAGTCCAGCAGGTTTATTTGGAAGTACAAGCTTTCAGGTAGCTAGTGATGCAGGATCATAGGACACAAAATTTATAGTAAAAGATCAAAGTGTCATACAATTGATGCGATGTATTACACATTTCAGAGGAAAACAAACAATCGCTTAATTAAATCCCCAATATGCAAATTCAGAATCTGTAATAATGCGATTAAAGCAGAAATCAGTCCCACAAGGAATACGATGAATTACATGGAAGAACTCCCCTGTTTTTATAAAACAGAACCCATTGGAAACAGATAAAGTCGCCATAATCCCAGGGGCAATAGGGCTGTTCTTGAGACCTTCATGATGAGATTAACCAGTACAGGAACTGAACCCACATAGTTTGCATCACTCTGCATTGTAAACTGGTCATTCGGCTAATTAAACTAACCAAGCCCATTGGAAGCAATGTTATCACTGATCTCCAGAAGACATAGATAAAATGTTTCAGGTGATACGTACGCAAGATTTCTTTTATTTCCTTGTGTTTGATTCTGAATTTAGGAAACAGGAAAACCAATTCACAAACTTGCAAAGCAACAGAAAATATACCACAACCCCCCTTTCACTGTTTTATCACGCAGCATTGCCCTTTGATGTGAAGGCCACTGCTTGTCACTGGCCACGCGGATGTTTCCTTTCTTCCTGGTGGTGGAAATTTGAATAAAGATTCATGCACCTTGTGTCTTTCGCTGTGTCTCACACCTGCACACACACATGGGCGCTAGGGAAAAAAATAAGTACTACCACAGTTAGGCGATAGTGTGGGGGTAACAGGGAGAAAAAAAATAAACAGGAGTGCCAGAGCTTCTGTTACTCTGAGAGCTGGCTCTGAGGAAGCTAAGCTGAACCACTGTGAAGTATTATGCACGTGTAAATAAAGGATGACTTGGTGACGGGCTGCCACCCTCTGTGAGGAAAAAAAGAAAGAAAAACCACAACTAACATCAAAATACATCTCTACTTTGTCCCTCAAAACCAGGATGATAATTACTTATGGCAAGAACCTGTAAGAGGAGTCCTTTAACATGGGGAAACTGTAGCTATAGCTACCACAGGGTTCAGGGTGACTAGCAAACTCACATTTTCCATAGGCATATCAATCAGATGGATCTATTGATTGATAGTCAAACTGTTTGGCCACATTGCCACACATCTGCCATGACCATCGTAGTTGAGGTGGGACCCGAACTCAGATATGGGGATTGTGTTATAAGACCCGCCTCCCAACTCCCACCCACATATATGTACTGCTGTTGGAGATGTGACTTAATAAGGAAATGTGTCACTCAGACTCAAAGTAGCAGTAGATGATCTCATTAATATACATAGCATAGATAATTAGATTAGATTAGATTCCCTACAGTGCGAAAACAGGCCCTTCGGCCCAACAAGTCCACACTGACCCCCTCGAAGAGCAACCCACCCAGACCCATTCCCCTACTCATGCACCTATCACTATGGGCAATTAAGCATGGCCAATTCACCTAAATTGCACACCTTTGGACTGTGGGAGGAAACCGGAGCACCCAAAGGAAACCCACGCAGACATAGGGCAAACTCCACACAGACAGTCACCCGAGGCTGGAATCGAACCCGGGTCCCTGGTGCTGCGAGGCAGCAGTGCTAACTACTGAGCCACTGTGCCACACTCTTCGGAGGTTCGGTGTGAAATGGTTGGGCTGAAGGGCCTGATTCCACACTGTAGGGAATCTAATCTAATCTAATCTGTTAATAATTATTTTGTCCACAAATCTATTAAGCAAATCATTTATTTTCAATTAAGCATTCCAAATTAGTGACAGTGCTTGGAGTTTTCCAGAGATAAGGAATAGACCAATGAAATCTTAACTGCAGAAAAAAAAGTCATTATTTTTTACGAGTATGATGGTTCTTCAGGTGGCAATTAAAGCTTTTGAATGCTCAGGCATACAAATAAATCAGCTTAATGTCACAGAGAAAATGTAACTGTTATTCAGGTCCTTATTCAGTTATTGCACACTTTATAAATAATGTGAAGTCTGTAAGGCTCTTAGATACTGATGTTCTTACCAATAATCTAATTCTAAAAATTGAACCAATCCAAACTAGAGACCCAGACAGATACTCGGTGACTATGGCAAGGACTGAATGACATCACAGGTTCTAAAAAGAGACAGTGCTAGATAGCAGACGATGTCACATCCCTCCCAGATCGTCTCAATGACTTCTATGCTCGCTTTGAGCAGAATTTCGGCTGGGACTAGAGAGAGTACCAGGCCATGCACTCAGAGCATATGCAGATCAACTGGCAGACGTCTTCTTGGACATCTTCAACCTCTCCCTGCAGCAGGCCACTGTCCCTGCCTGTTTCAAGAGGCCAACATCATCCCTGTGCCTCAGAAGGCTCATGCAGCATGTCTTAATGACTACCGCCCAGGGGCCCTAACGTTGGTGGTCATGAAGTGCTTTGAAAGGCCGGTCATGGCATTAGTCAACTCCAGCCTCCCCACTACACTTGACCCACTCCAATTTGCCTATCGGACCAAAAGATCCACATCAGATGCCATATCACTTTCCCTTCACTCCTTCCTAGAACATCTTGACACCAAGAACAGCTACATAAGAATCCTACTCATTGACTACAGTTCAGCCTTCAACACTATTATCCCCTCAAGACTGATTTACTAAACTTAGTGATCTCAGACTGAGCCCCACTCTCTGCAACTGGATCCTCAGTTTCCTGACCCACAGGCCACAATCAGTGAGGCTTGGGACAATATTTCATCCTCACTAACACTCAACACTGGACCCCCTAGGGGTGCGTACTCAGCCCCTTACTGTACTCATTGTATACCCATAACTGTGTCGCCAAATACGAAACTAATGCCATTTTCAAGTTTGCTGATGACACCACCATAGTTGGTCGAATCTCAGATGGCGACGAAACAGACTACAGACGGGGGGTCAAAGATCTGGAAAAATGGTGCACTGAGAACAATCTAGCACTCAATGCTGGCAAAACCAAGGAACTTTTTATTGACTTTCGGTGGGATGTTACTCCTCCCTCCTACACATTAACAGCACAGTGGTGGAACGAGTGGAGAGGGTCAAGCTGGTGGGAGTAGGCATCCACAACAAGCTTTTTTGGACTCTTCATGTGGACACACTTGTTACAAAGGCCAACAACGTCTCTTCTTGCTCAGACAGCTGATAACATTTGGCAAGACTGTGAATGTCTTTGCCAACATTTATAGGTGCGCCATCGAGAGCATTCTGTCTGGATGTATCACTACCTGGTATGGCCACTGTACCATTCAAGATCAGAGACGGTTACAGAGAGTGGTGAACTCAGCCCGGATAATCACAAAAGCCAACTTCTAATTTACAGAATCCATCTACCAGGCCCGCTGTCAAGGAAAGGCCACCAGCATTCTCAAAGATCCATCCCATCCTGGCAATGCTTTTCTACAACCTCTACCATCGGGGAGAAGGTACAGAAGCCTGAACACACGCATCAGCCGGTTTCGAAACAGTTTCTACCCTACTGTTGTTAGAATACTGAATGGACCCACAAACTCTTAACATTCGCCTGTACCTGTGTTTTTATTTTTGCCACTGTTTACCTATTATTTACTTATCTATGCTACTTAACTCTGTGATCTGCCTGTATTGCTCACAAGACAAAGATTTTCACTGTGCCTCGGTACACATGATAATAAATTCAATTTAATGCAATAAATCTAAAATTATACAAGTAATACTGCCAAATTATTGCATGCACATGTTCTCTAATTTTTAATATCTAGGATTTTGTTTAATAAAATGTTCACTTTCTCATTCATGTGAAAACTCCCAATGACTGAATGGGTAAGTGTGCCATATAGAGTTCACAGAGTCATAGAGTCCTACAGCATGGAGACAGGCCCTTCGGCCCAAACCGGTCCATACCGACCAAAATGTCCATCCATGCTAACCCCATTTCCCTGCACTTGGCCCATATTTCATTCAACATTTCCCATTCATGTATTTAAGTTCTGGCTCAGATTATTTAAGAGTGCAGATTTATTGGGGGGGGAGCTTTTGTGATGATGCCGCTCCTTTAACAAGATTATGCTGTCCTTGGTTTTTTTCAAAGACGGGTTGTAAAAGGCAGAGGTTCTGATTTGTCTGACCAGATCATATTTATCAATAAATCCTCTTGCCACTCTTTACCTTGTATCCAGTTACCAATACACCTCACAGGAATCAATCTTAATATGTGTGCAACGCTGGAACAGTAGAAGAGAGAACATTTAAGCAAATAAATCTAATATAGTTATGCTCAGGAATGTACATACAAAAGGCAATTTGTACTCATCCAGTGTTATGCACACAGAGAGTTCTAATCGAGTCATGTTGGATCTGACCCTTAATAATGTCCATCCCTGTACTTCCAAACTATCAGAAAATAATGATTAAAAATAAGAATCTTGCCCTAACTCATGGGAATTAAGACTAATTGTAACCCTACACTATCTGACTGGGAATTCAACTATAAAACTTGCATTTAGATAGTGTAAATGTCCATAATGGTTCACAGTGGAATAAACATTTCTCTTGTATTCTTTTATCCTAATTATAAAACTCAAAATGCTAATCACATTTATTATAAACTTATTTATGTACACTCGAATTTGCCTCAATGGTGGACACCTGCCTCAAATACGGAACATGGTCAGTTTAAGTCCCCCATGTGAAACTTGACAAAATCTCAGCTCACTTCAGTATTACATTGTCAACAGTGCCATCTTTTGGATGATAGTTTAAATTAGTGTATAAATTGACCCTCTCAAGTGAATATAAAATTTCCTATGTGAAGAAGAGGGCAGTTCTCTTGGCGGCTAGATCACATTAATTCTTCAGCCAAGATTCCCGGAATATGCGTGTCATAGGCTGGGGCAGCAAGAATTGCCCATCCCTACACCACACTGAGAGTCAACCTCATTACTGTGGGTCTGGAATCACATATAGGCCAGACCAAGTAAGGTTGATAGTTTCCCCACTAAAGGATAATATTGAACATAATGAGATTTCCTGACAATTGACAACAGCTTCATGGTCATCATTGGACACTTAATTTTACTGAGTTCAAATTTCACCATTTGCCATGATGGGATTTAAACCCAGGTGCCCAGAACATTGTGTGGGTCTCAGCATTAATAGTCTAGCACTAGGACTAACACCACTAGGCCATGGCGACCCTTGATATGTTATCATTTAAAGTAAAGTCATCATTGTTCTATCAGACCATTAGAGAGAGATGACAGGTGGTAGTTTAACCTGAGGGTCACCACACCTCAGGCAAGGGGAGAGGTTGAGAAGGGAAGTCCTTCACACTAACCTTAACCAGTACAAGAATTAAACCCACCCCATAGTAAGAGTAACAAAAAGATGGGGTACTGGGCTAATGGTCGGATACTTGGTAGTGTGGATGAGCAGAGGGATCTTGGTGTCCATGTACACAGATCTTTGAAAGTTGCCACCCAGGTAAATAGTGCAGTGAAGAAGGCATATGGCGTACTGGCTTTTATTGGTAGAGGAATTGAGTTCCGGAGTACTGAGGTTATGTTGCAGTTGTATACGACTCTGGTGCGGCCGCATCTGGAGTATTGTGTGCAGTTTTGGTTGCCATACTATAGGAAGGATGTGGAGGCACTGGAACGGGTGCAGAGGAGGTTTACCAGGATGTTGCCTGGTATGGTAGAAAGATCGTATGAGGAAAGGCTGAGGCACTTGGGGTTGTTTTCATTGGAGAAAAGAAGGTTTAGGGGTGACTTGATAGAGGTGTACAAGATGATTAGGGGTTTAGATGGGGTCGACAGTGAGAATCTTTTTCCACGAATGGAGTCAGCTATTACAAGGGGGCATAGCTTTAAATTAAGGGGGGGGGGGGTAGGTATAGGACAGATGTTAGGGGTAGGTTCTTTACTCAGTGAGTCATGAGTTCATGGAATGCCCTACCAGTAGCAGTGGTGGACTCTCCCTCATTATGGGCATTTAAGCGGGCATTGGATAGGCATATGGAGGATAGTGGGCTAGTGTAGGTTAGGTGGGCTTGGATCGGCGCAACATCGAGGGCTGAAGGGCCTGTACTGCGCTGTATTCTTCTATGTTCTATGATGGGGTCAATCTGCATTGCTGAGTTAACTGACCCCTAGGTGTGGCTCACTGACTGCCCATCCCTAACTGCCTTGCAAAGGTGCTGGTGAGCTGCAATGTCTTGAATCACTGCAGTCCATTTAGTGTAGGTACCTCTACAATTTTGTTCAGGCAGGAGTTCTAGGATTTTGACCCAGTGACAGTAAAGGAATGGTGATGGCTTGGAGAGGAACTTACTGGTGGTGGTGTAGCCTTGTATCTACTGACCTTGTCCTGTTCAATCGTAGTGGCTGTGGGTTTGGAAGATGCTATCTAAGGAGATTTGATGAATTGTTCTGGTGCATCTTGTAGGTGGTAGAGTCAATGGTGGAGGGAATGAGTATTTGAGGATCTAGTGCCAAGCAGATTGTTTTGTCTTGGATAGTGTCAAGCCTCTAGAGTGTTGTTGGAGTTGCACTCATGCAGGCAAGTGGGGAGTATTCTAACACATGTCTGACATACGCCTTGTAGATAATGGACAGGCTTTGGACAATCAGGAGATAAGTTATCAGCAGCAAAATTCCTAACATTGGACTTACTCTTGTCGCCAAGATATCTATATAGCAAGTCCCATTAACTTTCCTAAGGAACCCTCAGGATGTTTGTTGTGGGGAATTCAGTGAGGGTATGCCATTGAATGTAAAGGGGGAGATACTCTTTTGTTGGAGATGGTCATTACCTGGTACCTATGTGGTATGAACATTACTTGCCACTTTACAGCTCCAGCCAAAATACATTCTGGGAATAATCTGGGAAATTACAGGTCAGAGAGCGTTACATCAGTGATAAGGTAATTATTGGATAAGAAACTTATGGATAGGATTACACCCATTTGAAAATTATGGACTTATTTATAGGCAGCATGAGTTTGTGCTGGGGAGGTTGTGTCTCACAGAACGTGCTTTTTTTTGAGGAGATGACAAAGATGATTGATGAGGGTAGAGCAGTGGATTTTGTCAACATGGATTTTAGCAAGGCCTTTGACCAGGTTCCTCATGGCAGGCTGACAGAGAAGGTGAAGTCACATGGAATGAGTTGGAAAGGTGCATACTGAACTGAACTGGCTTACTCATAGAAGATAGAGTTTGCAGTGGAAGGGTTTGCAGTGAAATATTCCTGATGAAGGGTTTGTGCCCAAAACATTGACTCTCCTGCTCCTCGGGATGCTGCTTGACCTGCTGTGTTTTTCCAGCTGCATACTTTTTAATGTTTACATGAGTATGCAAGGCATGGATAAAATGGATACTTGGAATTTTTTTACCAGGGTAGAAATGTCAATTACTTAAGGGACATAGGTTTAAGGGAAATGGGGAAAGTTCAAAGGAGATGCAAGTTTTTACATAGAGGATGGTAAGTGCTTGGACTGCGCTGCCAGAGGAGGTGATAGAAGCAGATATAATGGCAACATTTAAGAGGCACCTTGACAGACACATGAATAGGTAAGGAGTAGCAGGATATAGACCACATAGAGGCAAAAGATTTTTAGTTTAGTACGGCATCATTTGCTGGCGCAAGCTTTGTGGGCTGAAACGTCTTCTGTTGTGCTGTACTGTGCTTTGTGTGTTCAGTCCAGCAGCTCGGCCACATTCAGTCATGGGCTTGGTCCCACCACAGCTAAAAAAAACCTGTATTCCTGCAGTCCCAGGATTGTGCCATGGTCAGTCCTACAGGTCAGATGCAACCAGCCCAGGGATTATTGTCTGTCAAGGTGTTGTGGAGGTATTAGTCAAGAGGCTGAGCCAAGTTTTGTAGTGAGACAACAGGAGGACCTTAGTATGATGACAATGAGGAATTGAAAAACAATGGTGATACATGAACAGGAGAGGTAACAACATGTCCCCAGTGAATAGGAAAGGCAGAAGGCAGGTAGGAAGGCTCTTAGTACCAAAATGGGAAACTAGGTACGGGCAATAAATGCAGTTTCGTTGTCATTGCCCACATTCCTCTTTAATGCATTCAGTGGTCACAAATCAACACTCAATATCTACACAGCTATTGAAGAAAATCAATGATCACAAAAAGAATTTAGATTGGCACCAAAGAAAAATAAACTTGCAGTTCTCTGTGGATACAACAGGGTGAATGGGATCAATGGGATGGGTATGCAGAGAGCTGGCATGGGCTTGACAGACCTACTGTCGCCTTTCCATTCTGTAATGATTTTGTGGTTTCTAGATTTATTTCCAAAAATTAGGATCACTTCTCTAATTTCAATAATACTACATTCTCAGATCTACTCAATAACAATTGAGTACAAAGTGAGTATGAAAAGTTTTTTGTTTATATAGTTACACACCAACAAAATAGACTTTGTGAATTGATTAAAGGGCTAGTTTCCATGCTGCCAGTCCTTACTGGATAGTGTTGAGTTTCCATCCTGACATGGTTCAAATTCCTGAAAATGAAAATTAGAAAGGTCAAATGGAACATGTGAATCTTTTGATTTGGTAAGTTTTTTTTCCCTTTTCCCATCCAGACAAAGGCACAGTTGTTTAGAAGGTGGGAAACCTTGGTAACTGAATCCAGTGGCCGTTCTTCACATCTGAACCAAGACATTTGGTCTTGGCAGATAATTCTAAGGCAGATAGCATGACAAATGAACTCAGCCTGGTCTCACCTGACATCCACACATTACATTTTCTAGCAGGGTTAAATAGTTAGTAAGCAGGAATACTTTTTCTTTTTTAAATTTGAATTAATGAAACTTGCTGAGATCAGTTAACAATTCACAAACCAAAGTTGTAACCTGCAACCTACTGTTCTCCATGGTTCAGTTATCTACTGCCTTAAGTAGCTGAGCATACCTAACCCCTTACTGACATGGTGTGTAAAGTAACATTTTTCTTTGGATAAGACAATGACTTGTTAACAGGAAGCAAAGAATAAACGGGTCTTGTTTTAATTCATTTCGGGATATGGCCATCACTGGCTGGGCTAACATTTCATGCTCATCCCTGTGTGTCCTTGAGAATTTGACGGCGAGCTGCCTTTTTGAAGCACTGTAGTCCATTTGGTGTCGGTACACCTAGAATGCTGGTTAGGCCAAAGTTTTGACTCCATGACAGTGAAGGAACAGCGATTATATTTCTAAGGCAGGATGGTAAGAGAATTAAAAGAGGACTTGGAGGTGATGGTGTTCTCATGGATTTGCTGTCCTTGGTTTTCCAGACTGTAGTGATTGTGAGTTTGGAAAGTGTAGTCTAAGCAGCCATGGTGAATTGTTGCAGTGCATCTTCTAAGTGGTATACACACAGCTGCTACTGTGTTGGTGGTGGAAGGAGTTAATGTTTGAGAATGTGGAGCTGATCAAGCAGACATTTTTATTAAGATGGTGTCAAACATTGAGTATTGTTGGAGTGTATTCATTTAATAGACAATAGGTGCAGGAGTAGGCCATTCTGCCCTTCGAGCCGGCACCACCAATCAATATGATCATGGCTGATCATCCTTAATCAGTATCCTGTTCCTGCCTTATCTCCATAACCCTTGATTCCACTATCCTTGAGAGCTCTATCCAACTCTTTGTTAAATGAGTCCAGAGACTGGGCCTCCACTGCCCTCTGGGGCAGAGCATTCCACACAGCCACCACTCTCTGGGTGAAGAAGTTTCTCCTCATCTCTGTCCTAAATGGTCTACCCCGTATTTTTAAGCTGTGTCCTCTGGTTCGGCCCTCACCCATCAGCGGAAACATGTTTCCTGCCTCCAGAGTTTCCAATCCTTCAATAATCTTATATGTCTCAATCAGATCCCCTCTCAGTCTTCTAAACTCAAGGGTATACAAGCCCAGTCGCTCCAGTCTTTCAGTGTAAGGTAATCCCACCATTCAGGAATTGACCTCGTGAACCTACGCTGCACTCCCTCAATAGCCAGAATGTCTTTCCTCAAATTTGGAGACCAGAACTGCACACAGTACTCCAGGTGTGGTCTCACCAGGGCCCTGTACAGCTGCAGAAGAACCTCTTTGCTTCTATACTCAATCCATCTTGTTATGAAGGCCAGCATGCTATCAGCCTTCTTCACTACCTGCTGTACCTGCATGCTTACCTTCATTGACTGGTGTACAAGAACACCCAGATCTCTCTGTACTGCCCCTTTACCTAAATTGATTCCATTTAGGTAGTAATCTGCCTTCCTGTTCTTGCCACCAAAGTGGATAATCATACATTTATCCACATTAAACTGCATCTGCCATGCATCTGACCACTCACCTAACTTGTCCAGGTCACCCTGCAATCTCCTAACATCCTCATCACATTTCACCCTGCCACCCAGCTTAGTATCATCAGCAAATTTGCTAATGTTATTACTAATACCATCTTCTACATCATTAACATATATTGTAAAAAGCTGCGGTCCCAGTACTGATCCCTGCGGTACCCCACTGGCCATTCCGAAATGGAGCCGTTTATCACTACTCTTTGTTTCCTATCAGCCAACCAACTTTCAATCCAAGTTAGTACTTTGCCCCCAATACCATGCACCCTAATTTTGCTCACTAATCTCCTATGTGGGACTTTATCAAAAGCTTTCTGAAAGTCCAGGTACACTACATCTACTGGATCTCCCTCGTCCATCTTCAGAGTTACATCCTCAAAAAATTCCAGGAGATTAGTCAAGCATGATTTCCCCTTCATAAATCCATGCTGACTCTGACCTATCCTGTTACTAATAGCCAGATGTGTCGTAATTTCATCCTTTACAATATACTCCAGCATCTTTCCCACCACTGAGGTCAGACTAACTGGTCTATAATTTCCTGCTTTCTCTCTCCCACCTTTCTTAAAAAGTGGTACAACATTAGCCACCCTCCAATCCGCAGGAACTGATCCCGAATCTATCGAACTCTGGAAAATAATCACCAACGCATCCACGATTTCTCGAGCCACCTCCTTCAGTACCTTGGGATGTAGACCATCAGGCCCCGGGGACTTATCAAGCTTCAGACCTAACAGTCTCTCCAACACCAATTCCTGACAAATATAAATTCCCTTAAGTTCAGGTCCTTCAGCCACTGTTACCTCAGGGAGATTGCTTGTGTCTTCCCCAGTGAACACAGATCTGAAGTACCAATTCAATTCTTCTGCCATTTCTTTGTTCCCCGTAATATATTCCCCTGTTTCTGTCTTCAAGGGCCCAATTTTAGTCTTAACCATTTTTTTGCCTTTCACATACCTAAAAAAACTTTTATTATCCTCCTTTATATTATTGGCCAGTTTACCTTCGTACCTGATTTTTTCTCTGCGTATTTCCTTCTTAGTAATCCTCTGTTGTTCTTTAAAAGCTTCCCAGTCCTCCGTTTTCCCACTTATCTTTGCTATGTTATACTTTTTCTCTTTTAACTTTATATGTTTCTTAACTGCCCTCGTCAGCCACGGCCACCCATGCCTCCTCCTAGGATCTTTCTTCCTTTTTGAAATGAAGTGATCCTGCAACTTCTGCATTATACACAGAAATATCCGCCATTGTTCCTCCACTGTCATCCCTGCTAAGGTATTGCACCATTGAACTTTGGCCAGCTCCTCCCTCATAGCTCCATAGTTCCCTTTATTCAACAGAAATATTGTCACTTCCGATTGTACCCTCTCCCTCTCAAATTGCAGATTGAAGCTTATTGTATTATGGTCACTACTTCCCAATGGCTCCTTCACTTCGAGGTCCCTGACCAATTCAAGCAAGTGTGGATAATTCCATCACACCCTGGCCTATGTCTTGCAGAAAATTGACAGGCTTTGGGAAGTAAGGTGGTGAGTTACTCACTGGGACATTCCTAGACTATGACCTGCTCTTGTAGACACTGTACTTATATGACTCGTCCAGTTTAGTTTCAACTCTGACTCTCCAGCATCTGCAGTCCTCACTTTCTCCCAATTTTCCACATTGTCAGGCTGACGCAAGTATTGTACTTATCAAGCTTCAGACCTAACAGTCTCTCCAACACCAATTCCTGACAAATATAAATTCCCTTAAGTTCAGGTCCTTCAGCCACTGTTACTTCAGGGAGATTGCTTGTGTCTTCCCCAGTGAACACAGATCTGAAGTACCAATTCAATTCTCCTGCCATTTCTTTGTTCCCCGTAATATATTCCCCTGTTTCTGTCTTCAAGGGCCCAATTTTAGTCTTAGCTCTACTGAAAAAGAATGGTTGGGGGCATGGCAATTTCTGGAGCATGTGTCTTCAGTATTATCGACAGAATGTCTGTTCTTCACGGTACCCAGAGACTTCAGATGTTTCTTGCTATCAAATGAAGTGAATTGAAGGCTGGCAATCATGACACTAGAGACCTCTGGCGGAAGCTGAGATATATTGTCAACTTGGGTTGGCAAGCAGTAATTACAAAGTACCATCGGGACCACAGCTAATGCTTCAACTGTTTACAAACCATATTAATAACTTGGATGACAGAATCCAATGTCGAGAGTGTGTTGCTGGGAAAGGACAGCAGGTCAGGCAGCATGTGAGGAGCAAGGGAATTAACGTTTTGGGCATAAGCTCTTCATCATTCTATTCCTGATGAAGGGCTTATGCCCGAAAAATCAATGCTCCTGCTCCTTGGATGCTGCCTGATCTGCTGTGCTTTTCCAGCAACACACTCTCGACACTGATCTTCTGCATCTGCAGTCCTCACTTTCTCCTCCTGACAGAATCCAATGCAATGTTGCCACATTTAATAGCAGGCGGGGAATTTGTGAAGAAGATACAAGATAGCTGCAAAGAGATAGGTTAACTGAGTGAGTAAAAGTTTGACATATGGACTCTCCTGTAGGAAAATATGAACTTGATCATTTTGACAGGAAGAACACAAACACAGTATTGTTTAAATGGAGAAAGACTGCAAAGCTCTGCAGGACAGCGAGATCTGGAAGATCCTGGTGCATGAATCACAAAAGGCTAGAATGAAGGTACAATGATAACTGGGAAGGCAAATAGAATGTTGTTGTTTATTACAGAAATAATGTAGTACACAATGAGGGATGTTTTCCTTTAGTTATACAGCGCCTTAGCAAGACCATATCTAGGGAATTGTGCTCTTGTTGTTGTCGTTATGAAGTTTATTGAGATTAGTAAGCACTTTGTGATTTGTTGGGTGGAACTTAATGAAGGACAGGATGAGGGCAGTAATGTTCTTGAGGAATTGGCATTTATGTGGAATGAAGCTAAGGAGGTCTACACAGATCATACTGGAAAAGTCAATTCAAGACAAGTGTGACATTTATGTGCATTGTCTATCTGAATCCTCAATTATACTCACCCAAAATAACTGTGATTATATGGAATTCACAAGTGTATGGAACCCCATGTTTGAAATCTCTAGCAGGGGCTGAACAGCATAGATTGGTCTTGCTAATGTTAATGGCAAAAATATTTTGTTTATCCACAACTTGACCATACATCAGCCATCACTCACGATTGAAATCAAGGGTGAAGGGAAGACATAAAAGTGTAAATTAGCCTTTATATGAAAATTGGCTCCAAGGTTATTTCTTAGGTACAGCTTAATATTGAAAATTACAGGCCCACCTGGAATCAATGCCTAGAGTCACAGTTTTTAAATATCTCTAACGTAGATCACTCACCTCATTTATGTTGTCATTTTTTGCCACTTCTGAAATATAACAGAAATATGATTTTGAGTGAACATGCTGGTGTGTAAATTTGTTAAAAAAAAAGACTTCACAAATATAGAAGGTATACTTTACACTTAGAAAATTAATGGATCAGCAGCACTGACTGTAAGCAAGCCTAGATAGTTCTTTTTATGGGTAACTAGAACACCTATAGATTAATTTCATATTATATTCATTGTCATTAGCCAGCAAGACACCATCTTATACAATCATTGCAAATTTGAAACCATCTTGATTTATCTGTTTTTTAATTACTCACATATAATAAATTTTGTTCCAGAATTAGCAAATAGCCAGAAATACATGACTGACCAAATAATATATCACAATTAGGTTTTAATTGAAGAAATATTCAAAGTATTCAACTAGTTTTATTAAGGTCTTAAAAGCTGTAATTTTGAAGCTTGCAGTTAAAAGTCCTAATTTGCCAGTTAAGATTCCGTTTATTAGGAACAGCAGGAAGTCAGATAAAATGTGCATAGCTCAACTTCATTCTAGCTTTGACCATCTCAATGATGAAACCAACCAGTAGACAAGGTTGATAGCAAGAAGCACAATGTATCAATATCTGTTTGAATGGATAATATTCCCTGGCAGTGAAACTCCAATTTAAAGAAAGCAGAAATTAAACTGACCAGCTATGAAATTGTATAAACATGGTTTGAGATGACGTCTTGATAAATTAAAGTTTTGAGCAACATTTTTTGAAGTTAGTTGCTTGCAAAGGCAAAATTTGAAAGATCTAATGTAAATGAAGCACTTTGAGGAATCTAAAACTGTACATCAACCTGATCATCAATCTGTCAAAAACAGGGTATGATATAAATACACATCAGGTTTGAAGCTGAAAACATTGATGTATATTTATATCATACCCTTTTTTTTAAAATAATAATTCTCTTTTAATTTTCAATTTGAGAATTCAACTTTGGCTCACACATATACTTGTGAGAACAACATTTATTTGTTTTGATTAGGTTAATTTCAGTAATTAATTCTCAAATTAATTCCATAATCAAGAACTAAATGAAATTTCTAGCAGGGTCTGAACAGCATAGATTGGTCTTGCTAACATTAATGGCAAAAATATTTTGTTTATCGACAACTTGACCATACATCAGCCATCACTCATGACTGAAATCAAGGGTGAAGGGAAGACATAAAAGTGTAATATTAGCCTTTATATGAAAATTGGCTCCAAGGTTATTTCTTAGGTTAATTCCATAATCAAGAACTAAATGAAAGTAACATCTTCAATATATTAAACAACCTTGTAATTTCTGACAAACTAGCAGAACAAGATAAAAAGACCAGACATTTGATTTGTAAACTATTAAAAAAGTAAAATAATTAAAAAATTGTATCACAAGAGATAGACTAACGATCAGACAGATAGGCATCAAAGCAAAACACATTTCACAATACAAAAAAAGTTTGCTTGCATCCCAATGGAAAATTAGCATGTTGCAGTCTCAATGTTGAATGAAAGTAGTAACTGGTTTCACTGTGATATTACTTTTACTGAAGGAAAAATCAAAAGTAAAATATGGAAATCAGCGGAAGGGAGACATCTCTTGACATTTAGCACTTATTTCTGTCCTACTCAGGATTATGGTATAAGAAATAATAAGAATCAAAATAAGGATCAAATGATCCCACAATTAGAACAGCTGTTAGGAAAAGGAGAAAAAGCCCTGTTTAAAAGAAGCGACTGATTTAAAACTATGGATCCAAGGTAAACAGATGCTAATGTAACAGCATTCCTGTGGCATCAGCAATTTTACATGTGTGCCAATGCAAACACAGCTATGGCTAAGAAATAGGAGGTTAAACAAAAACTAAAAATGAGCAAGAAAATTAATTCTTAAGACTGATTTACAGGTTGCTAGGGAGTACTGTATACTAAGAGAAAGTATCAGTGAACAACAGTCTAAGGACGATCACATATTGTTAACTGAATATAGAAGTGACAAGGGAGATTCAAAAGACGTGGATTGTTCTTGTCAGTTTTATGCCCATCACAGATGTAAATGTCAATTTGCAAATGGTCAGGTATGTCATCACCAGTAACAACAGTCGAAGCTGGGGATTTCCCTCACGTGTTTCTAAGAAGTAAGTAGTGATGTTGTGCTATTGCCACTGGACTATTAGTCCAGCAATGCAAATAATGCTTTGGTTTGAATCCCACCACAACAATTCAATAAATTCTTGGAATTAAAAGTCTAATGATGACTGGGAACCCACCGCCATAGAAATCCATCTGGTCCACTGATGCCCCTTTTGGGAAGGACAAGTCCTTACCTGGTCTAGTCTACATTTGACTCCTGACCTACAGCAATGTGGTTGACACTTAACTGCTATCTGAAATGATCTAAGAATCCATCAGTAGTTTATCAACCACTAAGAAGTTTCAGAAAAGGGATGAAGTCAGAATGACCACCTGGTGTCAACCGAAGCATTGGAAACGACAATAGGAAACTCAGCCCTGCCAGCGAAAAAAGTCCTCCTTACAACATCTGGGGATGAGTACCAAAATTGGGAGGGGTCCTTTCCTGCAGGCAGGGCTGACCCAGCAGAGGTGGTGGCACAGTGGGATACATTCAGAAGGAAATTGCTTTGGCAGTCCTTAACATTGGGCCCCATGAAATATAATACCTTTGGGTCAAACATATTCAAGGGAAATTCCTGCTGATTACTACATAATATTCTCCTTTGGCTGATGAATCAGTACTCCTCCGTGGTCACCATCAGTTGGAGGAAGCACTGAGAGTGGTAAAAGTGTAGAATGTATTCTGCCCGGTGGATTTCCATGTCCAGCATCACAAGTGACTCAGCAGCAGTACCCATGACCAAGCTAATTGAGTCTAAAGGACTTAGCTGCTAGACTGGGTCTGTGGCTGGATGTGAAGGAACCAACAGAGGCAAAAACATCTTTGACCTGATCCTCACCAATCCACCTGCTGCAGATGTATCTGGCCATGACAATATTGGTCAGAGAGACCAAAACATAAGACTCAGTCTGCCAGATTTTTGTCCACTGACTCATTTTATCTATAGTCCCCTGTAACTTCTTTTTGACTTCTTCACAACATACTTTTCAATCTATGTTGGTGTTGTCTGTGAATATAGCTACCATGCCTTTGCTCCCTTCACTTAAGTAATCAATGTTGTCCTGATGTTGAGGCCCCAGCAAGGATAGCAGCAGGACTCCACTTGTTACATTCTACCAATTAGAGAGATCAATCTATGTATACTCTGTTTTTTGCCAGCCATCCATGTAACAATATTACTGCAACACTATCAGCTTGTATTTTACCCAAAAGGTTTTAATATTGCACTTTAGCAAAAGCCTTCTGGAAATCCAGCTATAGTATGTCCACAGGCTCCCCTTTATTCACAGTGCATTTTATTCCTTCAAAGAACTCCAATAAAATCATTCTACAGGATTTCCCTTTGACAAACCACACAAATTCTTCCTGATTACCTCAAGATTTTCTAAGCGTAGAGCCATAATCTCTTTATGGATCGATTTTAACAACTTCCATGACAGAGATCAAGCTAACTGGCCTACAATATTTCCAGTTTTCTGTATTGCTCCATTCTTGAATAGAGAGGTTATGTATGTTTATTTCCAGCCTGAAGGAAACTTTCTAGGGAATTTCAGAAAAATTAACACCTATGCATTTACATCCTCACTAGTTATCACTTTTAAGACCATAGGATGAAGTTCCTCTGGACCCAGAGGCTTATTAGCCTTCAACTCCATCAATTTGCATTATACTGCTCCTCTTGTAATTGTACTTTTGCTAAGTTTCTCTCCCCTTTCCATCTCCTGATTTGAAATTATTATTGTAATGTTTTTGAAACCTCTACTGAAGACAGAAACAAAATATTTGTTCATATCACCCACCACTTCCTTGTTATTTGCTATTATCTCCCCATTCTCACTCTGCAGAGGACCAACATTTACTTTACTGACACTTTCCTTTTTAAAATATATGTGGAAATTCTTCCTATCTGCTTTGACATTCCTAGCTAGATTCCTCTCATCATTAAATTTTCAGTCATTCTCAGCCATTGGATATATTCTAACCATTCATCTTTGCACATAGAAGATAGAACGGTACAGCACATACAGGCCCTTCGGCCCTCGATGTTGTGATGACCTTTTATCCTTCTCTAATATCAAACTAACCTACATCCCATACATTTTACTATCATCCATGTGCCTATCCCAGAGTTCCTTAAATGTCCCAAATGTATCTGACTCTACTATCAATGCTGGCAATGCATTTCACAATGCAATCACTCTCTTTGTAAAGAACTTACCTCTGACATCTCCCCTAAACCTCCCTTCAATCACTTCAAAATCATGCCCCCCACTGTGAGAGCCATTTCCGCCCAGGGAAAAAGTCTCTAGCTATCCACTCTATCTATGCCTCTCATTATCGTGTACACCTCTATCAAGTCACCTCTCATCCTTCTTCACTCCAATAAGAAAAGCCCTAGCTCCCTCAACTTTTCTTCATAAGACATTCCCTCCAGTCCAGGCAGCATCTTAGTAAATCTTCTATGCAACTTCTCTAAAGCTTCCACATTCTTCCTATAATGAAATAACCAGAACTGAACACAATATTCCAAGTGTGGTCTAGCCAGGGTTTTATAGAGCTGCAGCATAGCCTGCAGCTCTTAAACTCAATCCCCCTCCTACTGAAAGCCAACACACCGTATGCTTTCTTAACTCTAACAACTTGGGTGGCAACTTTGAGGGATCTTATGGGCGTGGACCCTAAGAACCTGTTCTTCACACTGCCAAGAATCCTGCCTTTAACCCTGTAATCTGCATTCAAATTTGACCTTCCAAAATGAATCACTTCACACTTTTTCAGGTTGAACTCGATCTGCCACTTCTCAGCCCAGCTCTGCATCCTGTCAGTGTCCTGTTGCAACCGACAACAGCCCTCCACACTATCCACAACTCCACCAATCTTCGTGTCATTTGCAAGCTTACTAACCCACCCTTCCACTTCCTCATCTAAGTCATTTATAAAAGTCACAAACAGCAGATGTCTCAGAACAGACCCTTGTGGAACACCATTGGACATCAAGCTCTGGGCTGAATACTTTCCATCTACTGCCACTCACTGTATTCTATAAGCCAGAATCGACAGCCAAATTTCCCTGTATCCCATGCATCCCTTACTTTCTGAATGAGCCTACCATGGGGAACCTGATCAAATGCTTGCTAAAATCCATACACACAACATGCATTGCTCTACCTTCATCAATGTGTTTTGTCACATGCTCCAAGAATTCAATAAGGCTTGTGAGGCACAACCTGCCACTCACAAAACCATGCTGACTATCTTTAATCAGACAATGCTTTTTCAAGTAATCATAAATACTGTCCCTCAGAATCCTCTCCAATAACTTGCCCACCAGTGACTTAAGACTGACTGGTTTGTAATTCCTGGGGTTATCCCAATTCCCTTTCTTGAACAAAAGATTAACATTTGCTAACTCCAATCATCTGGTACTACTCCAGTGAACATTGAGAACGCAAAGATCATCGACGAAGGCACAGCAATCTCTTCTCTTGCTTCCTGTAGTAACCTTGGGTACATCCTGTCTGGTTCATGTTTTTCAAGATTTCCAGCACATCCTCATTCTTAACATTAACCTGTTTAGGCATATCAGCCTGTTTCATGCTGTCCTCACAAACAACAATGTCCCTCTCACTAGTGAATACTGAAGCAAAGTATTCATTAAGGACCTCCCCTAGCTTCTCCGACTCTAAGCACAAGTTACTTTCACTACCCCTGATCAGCCCTACCTTCACACTGGCCATCCTCTTGTTCTTCACCTAAGTGTAGAACGGCTTGGGATTTTCCTTAATCCTACATGCTAAAGATTTTTCATGTCCCCATCTAGCTATCCTAAGTCCATCCTTCAGTTCCTTTCTGGCTACCTTATAACCCTTTAGAGCGCTGTCTGATCCTTGCTTCTTTAACCTTAAGAAAGCTTCCTTCTTCCTCTTGACTCGACACTCCACATCTCTTGTCATCGAAGGTTCCTTCACCCTTATACATTTTTCCTCAGGTTTGATGCTTTCCTTAACTTCTTTAGTTAATCACAGATAGTTGGTCCTCCCTTTAGTATTGTTCAATATAGTAGGAACGTAAGTATTCTAAATATTCTGAAATATCCCCTTAAATGCTTGCCACTGTATCCCATTCATCTATCCTCTAGCCTAGTATGCCAGTTTGCTTCAGCTTGCTCAGTTTCCATGTCTATGTAGTTGCCCTTATTTAGGTTTAAAATACTAGGTCATAGACCTAATTTTCTCCCTTTCAAACTGAAAGTAAAATTCAGTAGTAGTACAGTTATTGATAGTTACAGGTAGCTTTACTCTGAGGTTAATAATTAATACTGTTGCATCACACAATAATTTAACCTGCTCTCTGGTTGCCTCCAGAAAATGCTGCTCTAAGAAACTATTTAAAAACCTTTCCATGAATTCCTCATCCGGGGTACCAATGCTAATCTGATGTTTCCTGTTTAGATTAAAGTCATCCTTGATTATCGCCTTCCCTTTATCACAAACACCAGAATTTCTTCTTGTATATCTTATCCCACGTTGTGGTTACTCTAAGAGGGCATGTAGACCATTCCCATTGGTGACATCTTCCCCATACTATTTCCCCTCTCCATCCAACCCCATTCTAATCCTGATCTCCTAAACTGAGATCACCTTTAACTGTTACACAAATGTCTTCCTTGATTAACACTGTAACTTCTCCACCTTTACCTAACTTACTAATTTCCTTGCAAATCGAACATCTCTCATTATTCTGATTACAATTTTTGTTATACTTTAGCCATGTTTCTGAAATGGTTGCCGGATCATATTTATTCACTTGAATGTGTGCGATCAATTAATTTTAAGTCAAAAGTCTCACACCAAATGTCATCAAAACAAAAATGTTTTCTAAAATGGAAGATTAAAGTAAACAACAGGTGAACAAAGTAACCTATAACGTAACCTATTATCAAAGAACAATTTATTACTGTACAAATGCAGTTAATCACAGACCAAACACACCCACAGCAAATGGAACCCAAACAAGTTGCCAATAAAGAAGTTAGGTCCCTGTTGAATGGTCAGTGCTGGGGTTCCAATGCAAGTGTGACAGTAGACCAGTCATTCCTTCTGATTTAGAAGGGGAGAACAACAGAGCATGATAACTAACACAGGTTCAGATTCATACGTTGAACATTACGCTGCAGTGAGCAAAGGTTGTGCTCCAAAGAAAGGTTATGATGGCTCTGAAAATGTTATATTCTTCAGTATAGTTAACTGATCACTGCACATGGATTTGCCTTTAAAGGGGGCATAATAGGAGCTTATAAATTGGGTGGGCTTTTCAATTTCTTTTGAGTTCCCTGGGCAACGGTGAGAAATGTGGGAAGATACAATGAAAGTGAAAAAAAATCAGATTCTAAACATCAAGTAAAAAAATGTTGATGTTCCCCTTCAGAATCTTACTAATGAACAGCAATTATCTTTATTTCCATGCATTTGTATACGTTTAATGAATCTCACAAGGAGGTGGTGGTGTAGTGGTGGACTAACAATCCAGAATCCAATGTTCTAGATGCATAGGCTCAAATACCACCATGGCAGATGGTGAAATCTGAATTCAATAAAAATCTGGAATAAAAAGTGAGCTGAATGGTGACCATGTAATCATGTGAAAAACCATCTCGTTGACACTTAAACGCTCTTTGGGAAATTTGTGATTAAAGGTGACCTCTGGCCAGTGACAATTTTTTTAAATGGCTTAACAGTACAAATTTGCTACTGCACAATTCTGTATTTTTTGGAAGAGTACCAAGTTAAAAATGGGTGTGTATAATATACGTGTAGGAGACTTACGTTTTCTTTACTTTCTTTACATTCTTTTTTGGAAGAAGGAACCAGGTCAATATCAACAATACAATAAAACTCACGATAACAGCTAAAATAACTGTAAATAAAAAGAGAGAAAGAAATCACAACAAGGGACTTAAATCTAGAAATAGGTAAACCCTGAATCTGATAAATGCACAGAGTAGACATGTTAGTAAACAAAGGAATAATCAAAATATTCTTAATAATGAAAGAGCATACATTAAGACACAGAAGTGGAAGTAAGGCCATTCGGCCCATCGAGTCCACTCCACCATTCAATCATGGCTGATAGGCATTTCAAACTCCACTTACCCGCATTCTCCCCCTAGCCCTTAATTCCTTGTGACATCAAGAATTTATCAATCTCTGCCTTGAAGACATTTAGCTCCCGGCCTCCACTGCACTCTGCGGCAATGAATTCCACAGGCCCACCACTCTCTGGCTGAAGAAATGCCTCTGCATTTCTGTTCTGAATTTATCCCCTCTAATTCTAAGGCTGTGTCCACGGGTCCTAGTCTCCTCGCCTAACGGAAACAATTTCCTAGTGTCCACCCTTTCCAAGCCATGTATTATCTTATAAGTTTCTATTAGATCTCCCCTTAATCTTCTAAACTCCAATGAATACAATTCCAGGATCCTCAGCCGTTCCTCGTATGTTAGACCTACCATTCCAGGGATCATCCGTGTGAATTTCCGCTGGACACACTCCAGTGCCAGTATGTCCTTCCTGAGGTGTGGGGACCAAAACTGGACACAGTACTCCAAATGGGGCCTAACCAGAGCTTTATAAAGTCTCAGTAGCACAACGGTGCTTTTATATTCCAACCCTCTTGAGATAAATGACAACACTGCATTCGCTTTCTTAATCACGAACTCAACCTGCATGTTTACCTTTAGAGAATCCTCGACGAGCACTCCCAGATCCCTTTGTACTTTGGCTTTACGAATTTTCTCACCGTTTAGTAAGTAGTCCATGCTTGTATTCTTTTTTCCAAAGTGCAAGACCTCGCATTTGCTCACATTGAATTCCATCAGCCATTTCCTGGACCACTCTCCCAAACTGTCTAGATCCTTCTACAGCCTCCCCACTTCCTCTCCACCTGTCCACCTAACTTTGTATCATCAGCAAACTTCGCTAGAATGCCCCCAGTCGCTTCATCCAGATCATTAATATATAACGTGAACAGCTGCGGCCCCAACACTGAACCCTGCGGGACAGCGCTTGTCACCGGCTGCCATTCCGAAAAAGAACCTTTTATCCCAACTCTCTGCCTAAGCACACTTAGTGTGCTCTAAGTGTACAAAACTTCATTGTTTAATAAGGCTCCTTATCCTGATAGTATACTAGATTCCTAAATCTTGCCATTGGAATTAAAAAAGCTGGTTTTGATTCTTTAATCATGGATAAATGTGTGTCTAAGTGAAAGATTGGGGTACATGAACACTAAAACCCTGGTAAAATACACTTGCAGATATAAATGCAACTGATGCTATACAGACCATGATGACAGAGGAGGAAATTCAATCATTAAAGACTTTCAAAATTAGTAAAGTGGATACATTGGATAAGGCTGTATTGCTCGTAGTTCTATGAGCAGCAGATGAAAAATACCTATACAGCTTATTCAAGAATAACGGTTACCCAATAAACACAATCCGCCGATTCCTAAACAACAAACCCAGACAAGCAGACGTAACACACCCAGAATCTCTAGCCACATTACCATACATCAAAGACATCTTGGAGATGACTACCAGACTACTCTGACCCCTTGGCATCATGGTAGCCCACACACTTAAACAGCAGCTGGTGAACCTAAAGGACCCTTTACAAACAATCAGCAAAACAAATGTCATTTACAAAATACCATGCGAGGACTGTAATGAACACTACATCAGACAGGCCACCAACCAGCCACGAAAAGACATGACCCACCATCACTAGTATCCTTATATACAGATGAAGAAGGACACCACTTTGATTGGGACAACACATCCATCCTCACACCAATTCCTCAAATTCATCAAGATGTTAGGATGGATTTTCCATTGAAATGTAAAGTCAGTAGGTTAATCAGAACATCCTCCATCAAGAACCTTTTTACCTGTAGAGTTAAGTGCACATGAAGGGTGGGTGAATGGCTTAGTCTCTACTGGGGGTTGTGCCAGGATGGAAGTTGAAATTTGCAGTGGTAAACACTGATGGTTGGCTGTCTCGGAGGAAGAAGCAGCCACTGAATTGCCTTCAGAGATATTTTACATTTATTTGTTGATACTCTGTTCCCTTATTATTGGAACCCCTGATTCACTCAACAATGGAAAAACAAGGTCCATTGGAAATCAAACTTAGGATCTTTCAGCAGTGTGATGGCCAGTTATTTGTTTAATAGATTTAATGAACATTGGTGGAGCTGTAAGGAATTTTCATAGTTACCACCTTCTTTATTACTCACTGATAACAATCATTCTGAAGCGTCTTTGCCCAACTATCCAATAATTATTATGCTCAATAGTAGGTCCATGTTCACGCTCATGTCTATGCTCATGTTTATGTTCATGTCTATGTTCATGTTCACGTTCATGCTCACGTTCATGTTCAAGGTTGTGGTGCTTACTAGCCTGCCTCAACTTTTCATCTTCTAAGTCTGAAAATAAACAAAATGTTAGAATGAACATCAATTAAACAATGAACAACATACTACAACAACATGAAGCAGGTATATGATTGTAAAAGATGGTTAAGAAACCAAAACATTTAAAGATAGTTGGAATTTGAAACAATAAATGCTGAAATCACTCAGCAGGTCAGGCAACATCTAAATAAAGACATATTGGCATAAACTTCAATGTAAACTTCACTGTTCATTCCATAGATGTGGTATGACTTGTTATAGAGTCGCAGAGGTGTACAGCATGTAAACAGACCGTTTTGTCCAACTCGTCCATGCCGACCAGATATCCTAACCTAATCTAGTCCCACTTGCCAGCAAATGGTCCATACCCCTTCAAACCCTTCCTATTCATATACCCATCCAGATGCCTTCTAAATGTTGCAACTGTACCAGCCTCCATCACTTCCTCTGGCAGCTCATTCCATACACATACCACCCTCTGCGTGAAAAAATTGCCCCTTAGGTCTTTTATATTTTTCTCCTCTCACCCTAAACCTATGCTCTCTACTTCTGGACTCGTCCACCTCAGGGAAGAGACTTTGTCTATTTATCCTGTCCATGCCCCATTTTGGTGTTTAAACCTTGTTGACATTTGAAAATGGTACTTCTGACTTTTGCGAAAAGTCAGTAACTGGAACAAGTTCATATAATTTTGAATTCTGGAAACAGTTTTATGGCATGTTAGAATAGGTCACTAATCTTTTTATATAAGGAATGCCCTGTTCCATGATATATCTGGTTGTTTTGCAAATGATTTGCACATAGTTTTAGTAACTTGATTGGATCAAATAATGCACACACAAACAATAAACAATTAACCAGTGGGACACAAACCGAAATTCCTGGAAAAACTCAACAGGTCCGGCAGGACCGGTGGTGAGAAAGTAGAGTGAATGTTTCAGGTCCAGAGATCCTTCTTCAGAACTGTCAGAGAGAAGCAGAACTTCTTCAGGTAGGCATACTTGGAGGAGATGTGGCAGTGTGTTTAATACAGAAAGCTTTTCCTCCACCGATGATGCAAGACTTGTTGAGTTTTTCCAGCAATTTTGTTTGTGTTTCTGATATCTAAGTTTTTTTTAGCTTAGTGATTAATCAATAGGATTGTGCTTATTGGTAATACTTTATCTCAAAGTAATTTATTTCCTTTTCACTCAATTTTCTCCTCTCCTGAAGGTGCTGACCACTTATGGAATATTATTCTTCGATACTTGCAGCTTTCTGGAGCCTTGTACGAAGGACCTTTATTTAATTAAGGTTAGGCAATGACAGAATACTTAATTGCTGACCACCACATCCAAATGTGGCACCAAGACAAAGGAGCATCACTACTGCTGAGACCTGATTCACCAACTGAGCACAGATATTGACCATGGGAACACTTGATTTACATCAATAATTATCAGAGTGGGCAGTGCATTTAGCCACTGTACTTTCTATAGACTTAAAATCCCCTTACATCTGCCTGACACTCTCTCAACCCTCAACCATTCCGGTCAACAAATAATGATTCCAATAATTCTTCCTTTTCCTTTGGGAAATACCTCATCCTACTTTTGATTCACAGGATCTCTGTCAAATGATTCAACAAACAAGTAAATACTCAACTATAATCAACTGTAACATTCAATATTCATACCAAATAAGACCTACTTCACAATACACTGCACAAAAAAGCCTAACATAACAAAGCTAAAGTGCATAATTTGTTTCCAATTTTCACAAAATATCATAGAATTCCATCAAATGTAGTTTAGAATGTGTCAGCTATGGTTCAGTTGTTGGACTCTTGCCACTTGGTTTGAAAGTTATAGTTTCAAGTCCCATTCAGGAGACGCAAGTGTGTTATCTAGGTCTGAACCTCTGATGTAGAACTGAAAAAGCATAGTGGTATCTCTTTATTTTTTATTTTTTTTCTTCTTTTTTTCTTTCTTTGGTAGTGCTTATTTTATCCCCAGCACCCATGGTGGATGTAGGGGTACTCCTGTTTTTTTTTCTTTCTTTTTTTTTCCTCCACACTACCACCTAAGTGCAGTAGTGCTTATTTTATCCCCAGCACCCATGGTTTGTGTGTGCAGGTGTGAGACACAGTGGAAGACACAAAGTGCACCAATCTTTATTCAAATTCCACCACCAGGAAGATAGGAAAACACCCGGGTGGCCAGTGACAAGCACTGCCCTTCACATCAAGGGACAGTGCTGTGTGATCAAAACAGTGAAGGGGAGGGTAGGGACTAAATCAAAATAGAATTGGAGAGAGAAATGATGCACTCCACTCCCTGCGGCGCCCACCTCTCCCTGAACAACTCCAGGCTGTTGGTCGACACCGCGTGCACCTTCTCCAAGGACACCCGGGCTCTAACATAACCGCGGAAGAGGGGCAGGCAAGTGGTATCTCTTTATTGGCTGTGGGCATCATTAGTAAGGCCAGCATTTATTACTCATCTCTAATTGCCTTTAAGAAGATGGTGGTGAGCTGTATTGCTATACTGCGGCAGCATGTGTGGTGTTGACGCATTCAAGTGCTGGTAAGGAGGGATTTCCATGTTTTTGACTCATGGTACAGATCTGAGTTGTTGTGTACAATCTCGCTGTCACTGGTTTTCTACATTACAACAGTAACTACATTTCAAAAATACTTAAATGCAATATCTTGAGGTTGTGAATGCAATAGTAAATAATTTTTTTTCTTGACTCTTGGAAATGTAATGTGTACAGGATGCATCTTATGGCACTTATCTTACTTTTTGTTTAGCATTCATTCACTTTGATCTTACTTGGAGGCCACCAGCCTCTGTATGCTTCATGTTGCTTTCTTAGTGCACTCACTGACTTCAGCACTGACTTATAGACTGCCAGCATCTGTCTACTTTTCATTGCGTTCTGAGCTTACTCACTGACTTCAGCAGACTTTTGCATTGCTTTCTTAACATACACTCATTGACTTCAGCACTAAGTTACAGGCTGCCAGCCTCTCTCTGGGTCACAGTGCTTTTTCAGTGTACATGGTCTTGCATGTTCAGAAACAGTTTGCCAATCTCTGTGGTTTACACAGCTTCTGAATGCAAAGGAAAAGGCAAACAGTTTGTCACAGTGGGAAGCACTGAACAGTCAAGGGAGAGCAAAGGTCCACCAAGTAGCTTGTAACAGCTATGAAAAGGGATTAGGAAAGGGAACTTGCCAGGGACATCAAGATCAATGAGAAGACATTTTATAGTTACTTAAAGGAAAATGGGTATTCAGAAGCTAAGTTGGTCCACTAAAGAGTCAAAGTGGGGACAATGGGGAAATGTCATACGCGCTGAATAATTACTTTGCCTCTGCATTTACCATAGAACAGGAAGAGAGCTTGTCAGAAGCCCTGAAGAAATTAATAGTAGATCAGGAACAGGAACTGAATAAAACAAATGCAAGTAAAACATTGATAATGAGGAAACTAATGGAATTAAATAGTGACAAATTCCAAGACCTGATAGTTTTGATCTAAGTGTGTTAAAAGAAATAGGGAGCACATTGAAGTTGCCCTAATTATAATCTTTTAGAGTTGCCTTGATACTGCAGCCATCCTCTGGATTGGAAAATTGCATGTGTCACTCTGCTGTTTAAGAAAGGTGAAAAAGGTAAGTCAAGGAACCATAGATCAGTTAACCTAACATCTGTGGCAGGGAAGTTGTTGGAGTCTATAATTAAAAATTGGGTAACTGAAAACCTTGAAAATTCCCGTTAGTCAGGGAGAGCCAGCATGGATTTGTGACAGGTAGGTCATGCCCGACCAACCTCATTGAATCTTTTGGAGAGATGAGTAGGTAGTGGGCAGGGGAATTTCTATGGATGTTGTTTTTATAGACTTCCAGAAGGCATCTGATGAAGTCTCACACAAGAGGCAGTTAACTAAGGTAGAAGCCCACAGACTGAGGGTAAGTTACTGACTTGGCTAGGAAATTTCGTTGAGTGGCAGGTGATAGGAAGTAGTGATAATCAGGAGGTAGTCAAATTGGCAGGATGTGTTAAGTGGTGTTCCACAAAGATCTGCGTTAGGGCCTCAATTATTCATATTATTAATAACTTGGAGAATGGCACAGAAAGTCGTATATCTAAATTTGTTGATGATGCAAAGTTAAATGGCAATTTAGACAGTGTAGATAGTAGCACAAAATTACAAAGGGATATTGTTAGACTAAATGAATGGACAAGATTGTGGCAGATAGAGTCCAATGTAAGCAAGTATGATGTTATCTATTTTAAACCAAAAAAGGCTAGATCAGTGTACTTCCTAGATGGTATGAAGTTAAATACAGTGAATATCTAAAGAGACTTGGGGGGGTCAGGTACATAGGTCTTTAAAGTAACAGGAACAGATGCAGAAAATAATCAAGAAATCTAATGGAATGCTGGTCTTTGTATCAAGAGGATTGCAGCACAAGGATGTAGAAGATATGCTGCGGTTGTACAATACTCTGGCTAGACCTCACTTGAAGTACTGTGTGCAAATCTGGACACCTGTAGCGTATGAATCCAAAACTTATAACTCCAAAACAGATCATTAGAAGTCAACTGGGCTTGGTAACAAGCAACTGAATGAGAATGGAAAATTATGCAATAACAGGCTGTTTTGCAAGAAGAAAAACATAGCATGAAAACAGTTTGTTTTTTTTATCAACTTTTTTTGATCACCAAATGCAGAGGAATCTTTGGAAAAGTACTCAGAAGAGGTAATTTGGCATGTAATATTAAAGCATGCAGTATACTATTCATATCAGAGACTTTTCACAGTTTGTTGGACTTCACCATTGGAACAGATGGTGCCATGGAATTGAGATCGCAATCCAAATGTCAGCCATCGCTGAGGGGACTTTGACGTGTACAAAGGCATGAGACTCACTAATAGATTCACTCATTCGTTTGCGTATATTTGAAGTAGTTTAAGGTAGTAAATTTGCTTTACATCAAAGCACATGTGTTTTCTTGTACTCATTTTGATCAGACCTTAAAGAACCAGTTTAAGCACTTTAGTCTAACGTTACAACAATACATTTTAGGAATGATACAGTGGCTTTGGAGGAAGTACAAAGTAATTTACAAGAATTAAATCTGGACTTTGGATGTAAAGTCATGAAGAAAGATTATACAAATTAGGTCTGTCTTAGAATCACAGAATATAATCCCTACAATGTGGAAGCAAGTCATTTGGCCCACTGAGTTACTACCAACCTTCTGAAGATCATCCCACCCAGACCCAGACCCCTCCCCCCTCATTCCTGTAACTCTCCATTTCCAGTGGCTAATCCACCTAGCCTGCACATCCCTGGACACTATGAAGCAATTTAGCATGGTCAATCCACCTAACCTGCACATCTTTGGATTACGGGAGAAAACTGGAACACCAAGAGGAAGCCCATGCAGATACGGGGAAGAATGTACAAATTCCACACAGTCACCTGAGGATGGAATTGAACCCATGTCCCTGGCTCTGTGAGGTAGCAATACTAACCACTAAGCCACCCTTGTTTAGGAGTTAGAAGGTTAAGGGATGATCTGATTGAAGTCTTCAAAACATTAATAGGAAAGGACAGGGTAGATAAAGATAAACTATTTTCACTGGTTGGGGATTCTAAAATAAGGGGCATTGTCTGAGAATTAGGGTTAGGCCATTCAGAAGAGATATTAGGAACCACTTTTCCACAGAAAGGGTGGTAGCTGTTTGGAACTCACGTTCACAAATGTCAGTGAATGCTGGAATTGTTGTTAGTTTTAAATCTGCTGAAAAAAAAAGTGTTAAGCAAAGCTTTAAGAGATAAGGACCAAAGGCAGATGTGTGGAGTTTGATCACAGATCAGCCACAATCTCATTAATAGCAGAACAGGCTCAAGGGGCTGAATGGCCTATCCCTGTTCCTATGACCAACAGGATGTGCCAGCAGTTTAAGTGACAAATACACTGCACGTGCTTAAAGCCATTGGCCATATGTGAAAGTCAAGAGAAGCAGTCCTCAGCGTGGCGAAGGGTGTTCGTGGGTTAGTCCGGGCTCTTGTGATTCTAGTCCAGGGGTTAGCCACAGTTGGGTGCTTAGCATTACCTTATTCCAAGAGTTTGTGTCCTTGTAGTCCATGGTATTGGACTATGGACAGTCCTGAAGGTAAAGTTCAATCAGTCTGGAATTATAGACGGGCTAGTCAAATAACTATGGATCTTTTGCTTTAGCGACACAGAGGAGGATTTTTCCTGCAATGAGACAATGGGAGAGATTGAGTATGATGGACATAGATTGAGGAGTAGTTAGTGGAGATGAGGAGCAGGAGGACTGAATGGATGTCCCCATTCAGTGAGTAGGGAAGTGCACAAACAGGAAGTATCAGTCATTTGGAAGGATGAGGTGGGTGAAAGCCATTAAGTCGGCATTATGCATGCAACAGTGAGATCTGTGGTCAGTGAACCTTGGCAGGAAGTGTATGCAATGCCAGAGTTAGACTGCATTGTGGCGCTGTGGATGTTACGTGAAGGAAGAAGATAATAGCATTAGCACTTGTGGAGGACAGGAGATAATGACCCTCTTTGTGTATTCAGGCCATTCCTTTTCACTTGGGAAGCAGTACTGACTGCATTTTGGGTCCAGGTTGGCTTGGTTTGGTGGTGTGGCCTCCTGTAATGGTCCGCAAATAAAAATGATTGCTCTCCCTTCTACTGCACCATCCACCAAGGGCTCAAGGTCCTTTTATATGAAGCAGGAAGGGAACTCTGCTTTCCTCTCCCCTGGGTCATGTCCTTGGAGATAATGATCAAACAGCACAGTGTGAGCAGTCATTCCTGACTTGTAGCTTCTGAAATATCATGCAGCAGGGCTGTAAGCATGGGTGTTACTGGCCTGGACATCGGAAGGTTCCCAGCAATGGTTACAATCTTGCCTCTCCGGCTGTACAATTCTTAAGAGCCCAGCTGCATAATCAATAAGATGAAGAGCAATAGAGAAAAGCCTTGGCAGACCCGGCACTGAATCTCTTAAAAAAAACACGGAAAATTTCCGCATGCTGTTCCTCAGATTATTGGGGAGCATCGATGACACATCTGTCCATTTTGAAATCCAGAGCTATTCTAATTCCCCACCCAAAATGCAGTCTCCAACATTAACCTTTTCAGAACCATTAACCCATACAACACTTCCATCCAAATAATTTTTCAACACTTTGCATTTATATATTCACATGTCTAATTAAATTTACAGCTATCCATCTTGCTCCAAGTCTCTAACTTCATAATTTTAGATAGTCAGGAGGCTTTGTAGGTCTTTGGTTCAGTTCTGATCTTGATCTTATATGGTCCGTAAACTGTTTTTCCATTGAAGAACATTTTATCTCTTGGATCCCCTCTGTGGAGGATGTTATTCCTACTTAACCATTACCTTCTCTTAAGCAGGAATCATCTTGGTTCTCTTTGCACTGGAATTCTTCCTTGCTTTAGGAATTCTAAAACTGCAGTTCAGTGCCAGTGCAGAGAGGCAGACCTTGTGCCAGATTGCACCTGTAGCCTTAACTCTAGTTTCAAGGTCAGTAGGCTTGCCTTGCAGGGAACTCAGTCAATCCAAAAGGAAAATCTGACCTTCTGAGGCACTTTATGCCGGTTGATTTTGCAGGACCAGGACATGTCCTGTCTCTACCTTCTGACTTGGAATGAAAGTAAGGATCTAGATTACTATTTGCACTCCAAACCTGCTGCACCATGAGAAATAAACAAAATTGACAATTACTCTGGTGAGGTCAGTGAAGTAATAGAAAGTGTTGTTGACAGTCCTAGGCAGAAGTGGGTACTGCGGATGCTGGAGATTACAGTCAAGATTAGAATGGTGCTGGAAAAGCACAGCAAGTCAGGCAGCATCCGAGAAGCAGAAAAATCAAAAGCCCTTCATCAGGAACTATTGACAGTGCTGTCAAGCAGCAGTTACTCACAATAACTCACAAAGATTCTCACTTTGGGTTCCACCAGAAATCCTCAGCTTCAGAACTTTAGATGAGAGGATATCATCCTGAAACATTTGCCCAATGTCTCTGGCCAGATAAAAATTATGACTTAACTTTCTCCAATTTTTCTGTCTGATCTTCCAATATAGGATTCTCCCACCCTCAGTCAGCACAGGAATCCTCAGAGGGAGCAGCTGAGAATATCCACACAGAAACTATACCCCTTTTTGGCGTTTTCTCACAGGCAAGTTCAAAATTCCCAGATTTTAACCGAGTAGTTGTGGGATTGTATGAATGAAATGCATAGGTTTGTAAATGGATGACAGAGTATGGTATGTGAAGTAAGTAGCTAGGGTACAAGGTAGTAATGTGGAGGTGTGTTGGTTGGTAGGTTGGTCAAGTATCAGGTGAGGAGAGTGGCTGATGGGTAAGTGAAAAAGTTGTAGGTTGGGTGGCAGGGCAGTAGACTAGTAAGGTCATGTCAAGGTGGAGTTGGGTTAGTTTAGGGTTAGGATTGGGGGGGGATAGTCAGGTTTGTGGAAGGGTCAAGCAGGAGTCAGGGATTAATGGTCCGAGATTAATGTCAGGAGGGAGTCAGAATATTGGGAGTTTCAGAGAAGTTGAGCGAGTCATGGGGGAGTCACGAACAATCAATGGTGAAGGGTCAGCTGTTTGAACATCCAAAAGTTAAACGGTGTTTTCATCTCTAAGACATTTCCTGGCTAAGTACCCAGATAAGTAGCTCAGATCTCTACCAACTCAAAGTTGGAGATAAATGGGCAGGTCTTGGGGAGCTGTCCAAAGAAGGTTTAAACCACTCAAGAAATTTCAATAGAGTCAGCGCATAAGGATGTCCAAGAGATCCAGCTGCACATCGGTGGGGTTACATCCTGTCTCCAGATATCTGCACACTAACTGATATAGATATGTATTCTATTTTTCTTCACAGATGCTTCCTGATCTGCTGAGTATTTCTAATGTTTTCTGCTATTGTTTTAGAATTTCCACATCAGCAATAGTTTGCTTTTGTCTTATTCCTAGCTGCAAACATGGACAAAAGAAAACTGATGAGAATGGAGGTTAGAGTAGAATAGAATAGAATCCTTATAGTATGGAAACAGGCCATCGGCCCAACAAGTCCACATCGACCCTCTGAAGGGCATCCCACCCAAAACCATCTCCCTAACTTATCCTAAGATGAGCTGAGTCATTGCCCTTGACATCAAATAGCATTTGAGCCAATTATTCCATTGAGGAGTACCTTAAAACTGAACTGGTGGAAACCTCTCCATGGGCTGATGGTTTTTGATTGTTGGGGCCAATCATTTTAACATCAAGATACTACTGTCTTTGCCAGTTGCTTTATTTCTTGCTTCCTCATCTCTTTCATTTAGGTCAGAGGTGGTGATAATTTCTGACAATTGGACAGCATTCAGTTCCATTTACATTTCCTCAGAAGACAGCTGCCCATAAACACGTGCAGCAAGATTTGGACAATATCTGGCTTAGGGTAAGAAGCAAGTAATGCTTGTGTCACAAACATGCCAGATAATGAGCATTTTTCCAAGAAAGAGGTTTGATAGCACTATGATTATGTTACAGGGCTAGTAGTCCAAATACCTGACTTCATGAACCAAGGATGCACCAAAGGAGCTGTGTTGTAGGGACGAAAACCTGCTGTCTTGATACAGTCTGGTCCATATGTGACTCTATTTTTGAGGCATCCTGCCTAATCTTAAAGTGTGTAATTATAAGACTTTTTGTCTTTTTAATTCTTTGACCACATCCTTGTGTTTGCTCCTCCTTGCAAAACTCCTAAGTTTCCAGTGTTATTGTTCATGTCTTCTTGCATATCATGTATCTAGGTGAGATACATTGTATAGATGTGTATTCTTGTTAGGTTGAGTAACAGTAACAACTCTCATAATCACTTTGGTATACTCTGCCAGTATTCATTATACAATCTATGTTATATCTACAGCCTAACAGTATAACAAACTCATAAGAACCATTGAAAGTTACACCAAATAAATTGATCCTATCCTGACTACAGTAAACTAAACAGAAAATATTCCTGAGTGTAGTCTTTCTATATCATAATTCCATTCTCCACAACCACAAACACATTTCAAATTTAAAGCTTCTTTATCTTCTGACATTGGGAGTGATTTATGTTGGACTGTAATTGTTTTTCACACCTGTAAATATCTCTTCAAATGACTCATAATGTGGCATTCTGTTCAAAGTCTGGCCTCTTCGACGATTCATGCCCCATTCATTTCGAAAAGCAGGATCTGAAATGAAATATTTGATAACTGTACCATCAGGATTTGCTACACTTATCATGGTAAGAGATCAGTTTTCTCTTACAAATTGTACCCCATGACACTTCTTTTTTGCATTCTTCAGTACACTGAGATCATCAAATAGCAAACTTCTTGACCTTTATTAATACTTTGTCCAACTACTGAGGGGTCATCTCTTAGATCCCAAAATTTAAAAAAAGACAACTGTATGAGTATGGCTTTGTGAACCAACCGGCTCAGGTAAGCTGAATGACTGGGCAAAGCATAACAAATGCAAGATAATATGGATAGATGTGAGGTTATCCACTATAGTAGGAAATACAGGAAGGCAGATTATTATTTGAATGGCTATAAATTGAGACACAAGAATGTGCACTTGGACTTGGGTGTCCTTGAAAAGCAGTTGCTGAAGGTAAGGACATATCTGCAGCAGGAGGTAAAGAAGACAAATAGTATGTCAGCCTTCACAGAGAGGATTCAAATATAGAAGAGGGGCATCTTGTTGCAAGTGTACAGCCTTGGAGAAACTTCTCCTGACATATTGTGTGCTGTTTTAGTCTCCTAATCAGAGGAAAGATGTTCTTGTTATTGAAGGTTTACCAGACTGATTCCTGAGATGGCAGAACTGATATCTAAGGGTAGGTTAAACCAGTTAGGATTATATTCACTGAATTTAAGAAGAACAAGGAGAGATTGCATATAAACCTATAAAATTCCAACCTATAAGAAGAGTAGACACTGGAAGGATGTTCCCAATGACTGGGGAGTCCATAATTAGGGATAACAGTCTAAGGGTAAACTATGACTGAGATGAAGAGAAATCTCTTCACCAATTGAGTATTGAACAAGTGGAATTCCCTAACACAGAAAGCAGTTGAGCAAAATATTAGGAGAAAGTGAGGACTGCAGATGCTGGAGATCAGAGTTGAGAGTGTGGTGCTGGAAAAGCACAGCAGGTCAGGCAGCATCCGAGGAACAGGAGAATCGATGTTTCATCTTGATGAAGGGCTTGTGCCTGAAACGTTGATTCTCCTTGCTCCTTGGGTGAGCAAGATATTGTTTGATTTCAGGAAAGAGTTGCAAATAGCGCTTTGGGCTGAAGAGATTAACGAATATGAGGGATAAGCAGGAACAGACTACTTAGTTGGATGTTGAGAGTGTAGTGCTGGAAAAACACAGTGGGTCAGGCAGCATCCAAGGAGCAGGAAAATTGACGTTTCGGGCAAAAGCCCTTCATCAGGAATGAGGCTGGGAGCCTTGGGGGTGGAGTCAGCCATGATCATTATGAATGGCAGAACAAACTTGAAGGGCCAAATGGATTACTCTTGCTTCTATTTACTGTTTCTACGCATGGTCACAGTGAACATATTTCTGACAATGATAAGCATTACACTAATTGCAGATAATTTAACATATCACATTTTATTACAATTCCATGTATAAACAACAATTTACCAAAGGAATTCAGAACTTTGTGTCCATGTTAATCCAAGTATTGGTTAATGATATGTGGAATGATTTCTGACTTCCCTTGATGGTTCTGCTGTCACACTGCAAGACAGAGAGATGCATTCTACTACCCAATTTATTAAACTGCTGCAGGATAACTTTACTCGCTCAGCTATCATCCAGCTTTTGTAGCTTTAATTGTTATTTAACTCATCATCATCAGACAGCCACCTGTGATGTCTTACTCTTTTCTCACTCCTTGGGTACCTCTTGGGCCCCAAACATCTGACCTTGACCGCTCTTATTTCTACATGTTTCCCATTAGTGACAGCGTTCAAAAACAGGTGAGATTCCATATGTGTACTGAGAATGCCTGGTTCTACCTCACCACCACTTCTGTCGACTCCTCGCTGGTCATCTACTCCATCCTTCTATCTGAAGGTGAAGCAGACTGTTCACCAACTTGGAGCCTTTTGACTTTGAGATGAGCTTCCAATCACAAATCCAGAATCAAAAAAAAAATGCAGATGTAAATTCAGTGCTGTCTGGTGAAGCCTTGTGTGGGATCCATGTGATGTCACACCTGTAGAATGTCAGGGAAACCTCAGACAAGGAGAAGGAGAGAGTGGAACAGAAGAAATAATAAGCTATCTCACCATCTCAGCACAAAGCCACCTCTTGCAGACATTTTCTAATGTTTTGTCTTTCTAGGAATAGACAAAACAAAGTGTTAACCTTGGTACGTGTGTGCTAATGGGAGAAGAGGTGCTAGTGGAACAAGTACGCTGGTGAACTGAAGTTTACATGTTATGAGGAATGGTCACTCAACCCAAAACGTTAACTCTGATTTCTCTCCACAGTTGCTGCCAGACCTGCTGAGCTTTTCCAGCAAGCTCTGTTTTTGTCTGCGTGTACCAGCTTTGGTTGAAGCACAAGTGCAATGTGAACCTCAAAACTGAAGAACCACACGCTAGTCAACCGTGAATTACAGACAAAAGGATTCTCTTGCTCTAAATATTTGAAGCCAATTAGTTAATAAGACAGTCAAAGGGAAGGACAACAGAAGGATCTCCAGCTGAGTGCTGCCAGCCAACAGCCAAATGGAAACAGGACAACAGGATTTCAGCCAATCTGCAAGAGCCAAGAACCTCAAAATCATTCATTCAATTATCACTGTTTCATAATCTGCTCTTCATGAATGACAGAGGGAGAGTAATCTCTTTTAGATTCTTTTGGATTCTTTTCTTATTCCTAGTCTTTGTGTATATGTTATTTATTAATTCCTTTTTTGTTTAGTAACTCTTTTGTCAATGCAAGAAAGCCTCCAGTTCTTTTCAAAATGCAGATTTATTTTGCTTGAGAAAGGAATCTACAAGATAATCACATTGTGACCAACCCAGGGAGGATTGTCAAGAAGAGGAAACAAGGACTTTAAACTAGTGTCGGGGGGGAGGGGGGGGGGGGGGGACACACGACAGGAAGTATGATGGTAAATAAAAAGATAAGCACGAGGTAAGCATGTGTCGGAGAGTTTAAGTTCAAGGCAGACTATGAAGGAAGTAAAAAGGAAGGATAACTCAGGAGATGTAATTAGAGATGTTGGAAATCATGAAGGTAAGAAAGCTAGCATAAGGGCACTTTACCTGAATGCTTGTTGCATTCATAACAAGGTTGATGAGTTAACAGCGCAAACCATCGAAAATTAATATGATTTAGTAGCCATTACAGAGACATGGCTACAGGATGGTCACGACTGGAAGTTAAATATCCAAGGGTATCAGACTATTCAGCAGGATAGACAGGAAGGTAAGGCAACATCCGAGGAGCAGGAACATCGACATTTCAAACAAAAATAATACGTGCAATTCTGGTCTCCTTCCTATTGGAAAGATGTGAAACTTGGAAGGGCTCAGAAAAGATTTACAAGGATGTTACCAGGGTTGGAGAATTTGAGCTATAGGGAGAGGTTGAATAGGCTGGGGCTGTTTTCCCTGGAGCGTCAAGAGGCTGAGGGGTAACCTTATAGAAGTTTATAAAATCATGAGGGGCATGGATAGGATAAATAGACAAAGTCTTTTCCCTAGGGTGAGGTACTCCAGAACTAGAGGGCATGGGTTTAGGGTGAGAGAGGAAAGATATACAAGAGACCTAAGGGGCAACTTTTTCACGCAGAGGGTTGTACGTATATGGAACGAGCTGCCAGAGGAAATGGTGGAGGCTGGTACAATTGCAACATTTAAAAGGCATCTGGATGGGTATATAAATAGGAAGGGTTTAGAGCTATATGGGCCGGGTGCTGGCAGGTGGGGCTAGATTGGGTTGGGATATCTGGTCGGTACGGACAAGTTAGACCAAAGAGTGTGTTGCACATCTCCATGACTGTAAAAGCCCTTCATCAAGCTTTTGCCCAAAATGTTGATTTTCCTGCTCCTTGGATGCTGCCTGACCTGCTGTGCTTTTCCAGCACCACTCTCATCTCCAGAATTTGTAGTACTTACTTTTGCCTAGGAAGGTAAGGGGGGTGAAGCAGCTTTGATATTCAAGGACAACACCAGGGCGGTGTTGAGAGATGATATAGGTTCTTTGGAGAATAAGGTTAAATCCATTTGGGTGGAAATTAGAAATTCTAAGAAGAAAAAGTCACTGATAGGCGTAGTCTATAGGTCACCAAATAATATCACATTGGGGCTGACAATAAACAAATAAATAACTAATGCCTGTAAAAATGGAACAGCAATTATCATGGGGGATTTTAATCTACAAGTCGATTGGTCGAACCAGCTCGGTCAGGGTGGCCTTGAGGAGGAGTTCTATTCCTAATGAAGGGCTTTTGCCCGAAACGTCGATTTTCCTGCTCCTTGGATGCTGCCTAACCTGCTGTGCTTTTCCAGCACCACTCTAATCTAGACTCTGGTTTCCAGCATCTGCAGTCCTTGTTTTTACCTTGAGGAGGAGTTTGTTGAGTGTATCCATGGTAGTTTTCTTGAATGGTATGTAATGAACCGCTGAGGGTGCAAGCTATCCTAGATTGGTCCTGTGTAATGAGACAGGAATAATTAATGACCACATAGTTAAGGGCCATCTTGGAAGGAACGATCACAGTATGGTTGAATTTAGAATACAGATGCAGAGTTTGAAGATAAAATCCAATACCAGGGTCCTGTGCTTAAATAAGGGAGACTACAATAGAATGAGGAAGGACTTGGCTAAAGTAGTCTGGAAACAAACATTTTATGGTGGGACAGTTGACGAGCAGTGGAGGACTTTCAAAGCGCTCAGCAAAAGTAGATTCCAATGAAAAGGAAGGACTGTAAGAAAAGGGGTAATCTGCCATGGGTGTCTAAGGAAACAAGGGAGGCTATCAAATTAAAAGAGAAGGCATACAATGTGACCAAAAATAGCATGAAACTAGAAGATTGGGAAAACTTTAAAGGTCAACAGAAAGCCACAAAAAGAGGTAGAGCAAAGTAAGATAGAACATGAGAAAAAACTAGCACAGAATATAAAGATAGATAACGAAAGTTTCCATAAATACATAAAAAGAAAAAGAGTGGCTAAAGTAAATGTTGGTCCTTTAAAGGATGAGAAGGGGTATTTAGTTATTGGATATGATGAAATGGCTGAGGCTTTGAACATGTATTTTGTATCGGTCTTCACAGTGGAGGACACTAATAACATGCCAGTAATTGACAAAGAGATGAAGGTAGGTGAGGACCTGGAAACAATTATTATTATGGAAGAGGTAGTATTGGGTAAACTAATAGAGCTAAGGATAGACAAGTCTCCTGGCCCTGATGGAATGCATCCCAGGGTGCTAAAAGAAATGGCAGGTGAAATAGCAAGTGCACTGGTGGTAATTTTCCAAAATTCATTGGACTCTGGAACAGTCCCAGCAGATTGGAAAACAGCAAGTGTGACGCCATTGTTTAAAAAGGAAGGTAGACAAAAGATAGGGAGCTATAGACCAGTTAGCTGTAGTGGGGAAGACGCTTGAGTCTATTATCAAGGAAGAAATAGCAAGGCATCTCGATAGAAATCATCCTGTTGGGCAGACGCAGCATGGATTCATGAAGGGCAGGACATGTTTAACAACTCCTTTGGAATTCCTTGAAAACATTATGAGCAAGTTGGACAACAGGGACCCAGTGGATATGGTGTACCTAGATTTCCAAAAGGCCTTTGACACGGTGCCGCACAAGAGGCTCATGCATAAAATATAGATGCATGGCGTTATGGTGAAGTATAAGCATGGATAGAGGATTGGTTGCCTAACAGGAAGCAAAGAGTGGGGATAAATGAATGCTATTCTGGCTGGCAATTAGTGACTAGTAGTGTGCCTCAGGGATCAGTATTGGGTCTGCAATTATTCACAATATAGATGATTTGGAGTTGGGAACCATGTGTAGTGTGTCAAAGTTTGCAGATGACACGAAGACGAATGGCAGAGTAAAGTGTGCAGAGGACTGTGAAACTTTGCAGAGGAACACAGATACTTTGAGTGAGTGGCCAAAGGTCTGGCAGATGGAATACAATGTTGATAAATGTGAAGCCATCCATTTTGGTAATAGTATAAAGGATTATTATTTGATTAGTAAAATGTTGCAGCATGCTGCTATGCAGAGGGACCTGGGTATTATCGCGCATGAACCACAGAAGGTTGGTCTGCAGGTACAACAAGTCATTGGGAAGACAAATGGAATTTTGACTTTTGTTGCTAAAGGGATTGAGGTTAAAGGCAGGGAGGTTATATTGCAGCTGTAGAGGGTGCTGGTGAGGCCAAACCTACTCTATGCAGTTCTGGTCTCCTTACTTGAGAAAGGATGTACTGGCACTGGAGGGGTTGCAGAGGAGGTTCACTCGGTTGTTTCCGGAGTTGAGGGGGTTGGCTAATGAGGAGAGACTGAGTAGACTGGGGTTGTATTTATTGGAATTCTGAAGAATAAGGAGGGATCTTATAGAAACATAGAAAATTATAAAGGGAATAGCTAAGATAGAAGTAGAGAGGATTAGAGTGGTGCTGGAAAAGCACAGCAGTTCAGGCAGCATCTGAAGAGCAGGAAAATTGACGTTTTGGGCAAAAGCCCTTCATCAGGAATACAGGCAGATTGCCTGAAGAATGGAGAGATAAATGAGAGGAGGGTGGGGGTGGGGAGAAAGTAGCATAGAATACAATAGGTGAATGGGGGTGGGGATGAAGGTGATAGGTTGGAGAGGAGGGTGGAGTGGATAGGTGGAAAGGAAGATAGGCAGGTAGGACACTGTCATGGGGACAGTGCTGAGCTGGAAGTTTGGAACTGGGGTGAGGCGGGGGAAGGGGAAATGAGGAAACTGGTGAAGTCCATATTGATGCCCTGGGGTTGAAGTGTTCCGAGGCGGAAGATGAGGCGTTCTTCCTCCAGGCGTCGGATGGTGAGGGAGCGGCAGTGAAGGAGGCCCAGGACCTCCATGTCCTCAGCTGAGTGGGAGGGGGAGTTGAAATGTTGGGCCACAGGGCGGTGTGGTTAATTGGTGCAGGTGTCCCAGAGATGTTCCCTAAAGCGCTCTGCTAGGAGGCGTCCAGTCTCCCCAGTGTAGAGGAGACCGCATTGGGAGCAATAAATGATATTGGTGGAAGTGCAGGTAAAACTTTGATGGATGTGGAAGGCTCCTTAGGGGCCTTGGATGGAGGTGAGGGAGGAGATGTGAGATTCCTGCGGTGGCAGGGGAAGGTGCCAGGACGGGAGGGTGGGTTGTTGGGGGGGCGTGGACCTGACCAGGCGTGGACCTGACCAGGTAGTCACGGAGGGAACGGTCTTTGTGGAAGGCAGAAAGGGGTGGGGAAAGAAATATATCCCTGGTGGTGGGGAGCGTTTGGAGGTGGCGGAAATGTCGTCGGATGATTTGGTTTATGCAAAGATTGGTAGGGTGGAAGGTGAGCACCAAGGGGGTTCTGACGACATCCGATGACATTTCCGCCACCTCCAAACGTCCTACCTGCCTATCTTCCTTTCCACCTATCCACTCCACCCTCCTCTCTGATCTATCACCTTCATCCCCACCCCCATTCACCCATTGTACTCTTTGCTACCTCCTCCCTGACCTATCACCTCCCTCCCCCATTCACCTACTGTACTCTATGCTATTTTCTCCCCATCCCCACCCTCCTCTCATTTATCTCTCCACCCTTCAGGCTCTCTGCCTCTATTCCTGATGAAGGGCTTTTGTCCAAAACGTCGATTTTCCTGCTCCTTGGATGCTGCCTGAACTGCTGTGCTTTTCCAGCACCACTCTAATCCAGAATCTGGTTTCCAGCATCTGCAGTCATTGTTTTTACCGAGAAGTAGAGAGGATATTTCCACTGGCGGGTGAAATTAGGACAAGAGGACGTAGCCTCAAAATTAGAGGGAGCAGATTTAGGACTGAATTGAGAAGGAACTTCTTTACCCAGAGGGTTGTAAATCTATGGAATTCCTTGCCCAGTGAAGTTGGTGCTACTTCAGTAAACGTTTTTAAAGCTAAGATAGATTTTTTTTAACAATAAAAGAATTAAGAGATATGGTGAGAGCAAGTTTAAGTGGATCTGAGTCCACGAAAAGATCAGCCATGATCTTGTTGAATGGTGGAGCAGGCTTGAAGGGACAGACAGGCTACTCCTCCTTCTAGTTCTTATGTCCTTAATTCTTTCCTCTTCACCCAGAATCTTAACAATTTGTGGTATCCATCTGGAACCAAAGTAACATGGGGAATCTCACCCAAAGCCTGACCATAACATCAAGAACATAATTGCTTAGATTAGTACAACCTTGGATCAATCTCCATCAAAGTCAAAGGTCCAAGTGCAATCTCGCATAATTACTTTTTGCACTGTTTCCAATGTGCTCAAGTGTGCAATTATCTTATCCAAAGAATTTTTAGAGTCAGATAAGGTACAGGCAGTGACCGCTTAATTACATACAAATTGGGATCTTCTGACTCAATTAACACTCTAATACCATGTTAATGCAAAATTGCAATGTTCCCAACCCAGTGAGTAAAATCTTTCAAGTTGGTTTTTCAGAGCCACTGAAGTACTATGGTACATTGTATAGATCTATAAAGTAATCAGGCCTTCCACATCACCTCTTTGTGACATTTATTAACACATTATTTGGAATCTGGAATATTGTGTGCAGTTTTGGTCGCCATACTATAGGAAGGATGTGGAGGCACTGGAACGGGTGCAGAGGAGGTTTACCAGGATGTTGCCTGGTATGGAAGGAAGATCGTATGAGGATAGACTGAGACACTTGGGGCTGTTTTCATTAGAGAAAAGAAGGTTTAGGGGTGACTTGATTGAGGTGTACAAGATGATTAGGGGGTTAGATAGGGTTGACAGTGTGAACCTTTTCCCGCGTATGGAGTCGGGTATTACAAGGGGGCATAGCTTTAAATTAAGGGGGGGTAGATATAGGACTGAAGTTAGGGGTAGGTTCTTCACTCAGCGAGTCGTAAGTTCATGGAATGCCCTGCCAGCAGCAGTGGTGGACTCTCCCTCTTTATGGGCATTTAAGCGGGCATTGGATAGGTATATGGAGGATAGTGGGTTAGTATAGGTTAGGTGGGCTTGGATCGGCGCAACATCGAGGGCCAAAGGGCCTGTACTGCGCTGTATTCTTCTATGTTCTATGTTCTATTTCTGCAGTAAATTTAACCTGCATGTCAAGTTTGCAACTAGAACCAGTGTCATCTGGATGATAGAATATTTGGAAGAGAAGCAGCATGTGTTCTTCTTCTTGAGTCACAATCAGCCTCACAACAGCAGACGTTGTGCCTGTTATCGGATAGTAGGAATTGCTCATAAAAAGCTTTGACTGGTAAACATCACATCCTTCTGCAATGTCTTCAACAGAAGTTTCTCACAATCTTCAGCAGTTGTGGATTTATGAATTTTTCCCTTTTTTATATACAGATCATTTATGCAGCTCAGTTGGCATCTGTTACGGACAAGGGAGAAGATATGAATTTAATTATGTTAATTTTTCTCCTCTTTTGTCCACAGCAGATGTGTTTGTAATTTTTCGTTTCCTTCTCTCTTTTAAAGTAGGCTATGGCATGTTTCCCTAAATCTCTGTTTGTGAAGTACATTTGTTAAATGACATACAACAAACTCACTTTATGGTTAAAATGAAAGGTAGCATTCAAGCAGTCAAATACTTTTGAAGCACATGCATGAAAATAGACAAACAAGGAAGAAAGAAGAGAAAAAGGAAAGGAAAGAGGTCACAATTAGGAATTGTTTAAAACATAAAGCTATGAACAATAATTCACTTTTTTTTTGGACTGAATCTTGAAATTCATGGCGAGCCTTTTCCATAGTCTGATCTTGAATAATCCTTTTTTGTAGTGGTTCAAGGTATAGCAGTGAGAATGGTTCACTTTAAAGGCACATGTAGGATTTCTTCCAGAAACCAGTTTTTGAGGAAGGCTCAGCCAACTATGGTCTTCTGTAGATAACATTTTGCAAGCAGTGAGATTAACAGAGGGCTGGCCCTTCCAAGACTAAAGGAAGGCAGATCAGAATTATATTTAAACTTGTTTATGGAATACAGAAGTTTCAATCATGTGACAGGGTTCTTGCATGAGCCACCTAAATTAGCAAGATTGTTTCAATGTTTCTGGTTCTGATCATAGTTTGCTCAATTGAGGTGAATGGTGCCAAGTAGTGCCACTCCAGACAAAATGAGTTTAATTAGCCTACTTTATTCAGAAATAATTGGGAATCTATCTGGTCTGCTGTTTTTTTAGTGTTGATTGATAGCAAGGTGTTACAACTGAGGCTACAGAAGCGCACTGTTATTCTAGTCTCACTCCCCATGGGTCACAACATAAAATAAAAATACGTTTTTCTAGTTACCAGGGTGGCCTTCAATATTTTGTCTACATCTAGTTTTAAATAAAAAAATCTACTAATCAGGTTTCTTAATATATGCAATTACTGATTTATCAAAACAAAACCTACTCACTCATGATGCAACAACTGGTTAATACACAAAGTCAATAATGTAGGAGCATCAACTCTTATCTTTATATATGCCTCAAATATACACATACAAACACATGCACATGCACACTCTTCACATTAAAATCTCAGGTTCAGAGATGTCAAGTCTTGTTAAAGCCAAGGTGATGTACCACAATAGCACAGGAACAGAAATCACAAAAGATCAGACCTGCAGTGGTGTGCAGTTTTGGTTTCCACATTTGAGGGAGCATAATCTTGCATTAGGGATGGTGCATTGAAGATTCATAGAAGGATTCACCCATGATATGAGACTGATTTAAATGGATTTTACATTCTCCTAAGCTTTGAAAAATAAAAGGTGATCTCACTGAAACAAGTGACATTCTGAAGGGGCTTGACAGGGTGGAAACAAAGAGGCTTTTTCCCTTGGCTGGGAATCTAGAACATGGAACACAACCTCTAAATAAAGGTTCTGTTATTTAGGACTAAGATCAGAAGAAATTTCTTCAAGGGTTTGTGAATCTTTGGAATTCTCTATTTTAAAGGAATTTGTATGTTCCATTATTAAGTATATTTTTCTCTACAGCTCTGCAGGTCACACTGTCTATGTCAGATTTCAATATATTCAACACAAAAGCAAGGTATTTTGGATTGACAGCACCTGCAATATTTTGCTTTCATGTATAAATAAACAAAGTCTTTTCCCTGGGGTGGGGACCAGAACTAGAGGGCATAGGTTTAGGGTGAGAGGGGAAAGATATAAAAGAGACTTAAGGGGCAACTTTTTCACACAGAGGATGGTACGTGTATGGAATGAGCTGCCAGAGGAAGGGTGGACACTAGTACAATTGCAACATTTAAAAGGCATCTGGATGGGTATATGAATAGAAAGGGTTTGGTGGGATATGGGCCAGGTGCTGGCAGGTGGGACAAGATTGGGTTGGGATATCTGGTCGACATGCACGAGCTGGACCGAAGGGTCTATTTCTCTATGACTCTATTTTGAGTAAATTTGAGTCAAGATAGACAGCATTTTGATCTCTCAATGAAGCAAGGTATAGGAAGTGAGGCATCCAATCAACCATGAACATATTAATTATACAATAAGCATGAGGCGTTTATGGTCTCCTCTTGTTCATATTTCTTATAAGAACAGAAGAATGCTCCTAAAATAAGTTTCTCACAATTAGAAAATAGGAACTTCAGCAATAGCATTGGTTAAGGACTTTGCAAATAAATGCACGCACGTGTTGCTTAGAAATAATATTAGATCTACACCTAAGATTGCCCAATTTTGAAAGTTTAGAAACTTGTGACTCATCTTCGACTGTACTTCACAGCTTTAAGTTTAGCACAAACAAAAGGTAACAAATGGCAGCATGATTTATTTTTGTCAGCACTACCTGTCAATAATGAGCTTTTTCATGTTTTACTCATCACCGAGTGGGTGTTATTCTACATAAGTGACAAAGAGGCATACAGCTATAAGCAGTAAATATCTGCAAACACATTGTTCACTCGGTGTATGGAGGACATTGCTTTTATGGCTTCTTCACATATTAACATTTCAGAAGCTATGTACCTTTCTTTTCTTTATTACTAACGCTAATTTATACTATTACCATCTTTGTCTAACCTACTTTCTCATTGTCGCTTAAGCACACATCACCATCGTTGCCATTGCATGTTATCCTTCCTCCCACATCTGCAACAACTCATGCTCTTTTTCATATTCCAGCTCGTTTACTTTTTTTCTGTTTATGCAGTCTAATTTGATTTAAGGCTTCAGGTAGAAACATTTTTGCTGGATTTTCCAGAACGTCCATCACCACAGAATTCTTTGAATACTTTTAGTGAACCATTGAGGAGTGTAATTATCCTCTTAGTGATGAACTGTAAAAGAATTGGTACCTCAATTACAGCTCTGCAGAAAAAAGAACAACTGTGCATGGATGGAGGCTTTGGATGCAGCACTCTTTAATTAGGAAAGAGGACCAAGTTAACTTTTCCTTGCCTAGTCAACTTGGCATGTCTGAGATCAGATAATAAAGATCGAATGAACTTGGTATCTTCACAATATATTCAACACCAAATACCTTAAGAGCCACAGACAGTACTTAATTTGATTCCGTGGCAAAGGTCTGCAGAATAAATTATCTTTAACTTGTTGTTTTCTTCAGCATCTCCACAATGATAACCACCAACAGCTCAGTAAATAATGCACTATCTTCTGTAGTACTGAGCTACATAAATCACAGGCTGGAATTTTAAAAGGTGGTAGGATTAGGACATTGAACAGGCAGGATGTGAGAATTACAGTCCTGAAGATTATCTTGAGACATTGATGCTGATGGAACAGCATGCAATTTTCAAACAGCTGATGAAGGGAGACAATGGGGAATCTGTTCATCTCCAACTAATGCTCCCTTAAGCTCCTTAAGGAGTTTATTAGGAGCCTGTCAGATACAAAATTTAATTTTTCAATTTATTTCACCCAAAGGTCTGATAAATATTACTGCACAGCTGTTGAGTTCTGCACGGGCCAATCAACTTTCATTTGTCTTTGTAAGTTACGTATGCCTTCTGGGACCTGTTTCTGACAGTGCAAATGCTGAACTTTAATTTTCTTTCAAGCTGCCTTCCACCCACATCAAATAGTACTGAGTGGCCTGTTTTCTTCAGCAAGACTGCAAATCCCACAGCTTAGCTGCTACATGCTCTGCACTTCTAACTGGGTGCTGAGCTTGTTTCCTTGCAGACTGGCCAGCACTCTGAAGTTTGGAGCAGATTGTTGGGTTCCTGACCCCAATTTGAAAATGCAGCCCTGCATGTCTCAAGGTCATTTATCCTGCATTGAGAGTTACAATTCAACAATTAGACTAGCTGAAAATGGAAATCACAATGGGCTGAATCTCACACTTCTTTTGGCTAAGTGTCAGTTTTGTCAAGTTTTATAGAGAGTTTTTCTGTGTTTCTTACCTTTTTTTTACCAAATGCTCCTCATTAACAACCTACCCCACTTCAAGATGACCCTCTCATCTGTCCCCATTCTACCACTTGGTATACTCAGAATAAATTGCCGCTGTTGGGATTCCCAGTAATGGATCTGCGTCCCTGGTGCCATATGGAGGCCCTGATACCAGACCCTGCCAGCCTGGTGCAAAGTTGTCAACTGGTTCAATGCAGTTTTAGCCATCTGGAGGAAATCACAACATTGTAAGAAGATATTCTGCATTCTTCTGGCATAATTGCCACCATCTTCTCTCCAATACCCCACATTCATTCACTCTCTGCTCTTTCATCCACCTCCCATCAAGGGTCACACTCTAACACTTTGACTATTGCCTGCAAGATCTTCCCTCATTTGCTGTCACCAGTAACTCTACATATAGATCAGGGATAGTGGAGGGAATTTGTGCCTGACATCTGAAGAGGTAGGGGAGGCCCTAAATTAGTTTCTTGCTTCAGTATTCATTAGAGAGAGGGATCTTGTTGATAGTGAGAACACCATGGATGAGGTTAGTCGGCATGAACAGATTGATATTAAGAAAGTGAATGTGCTGGAAATTCTGGGAAGCATCAAGATAGATAATTCCCCTGGGCCGGACCAGATATATCCAAGGTTACTAAGGGAAGCAAGGAATGAGACTGCTGTGCCTCTCCACGGGAATAGTACCAGATGATTGGAAGGAGGTGAATGTTGTTCCTCTGTGCAAGAAAGGGACTAGGGAACTCCCTGGGAATTACAAACCAGTCAGGCCTATGTCTGTGGTGAGCAAGCTACTGTAAAGGATTCTGAGAGATAGGATTTATGAGTATTTGGAAAAACATAGTTTTATTAAAGATAGTCAGCATGGCTTTGTGAGAGACAGGTCATTCCTCTCAAGACTTATTGAGTTCTCTGAGGATGTGACAAAACACATTGATGAAGGTAGAACAGTGGATGTGGTGCATATGGATTTCAGTAAGGCATTTAAACAAAGAACAAAGAAAATTTACAGCCCAGGAACAGGCCCTTCGGCCCTCCAAGCCTGAGTCGATCCAAATGTACTGTCTAATCCTGTGGGTCAATTCCTAGGCATCTGTATCTCTCTGCTCCCCACCTACTCATGCATCTGTCCAGACACATCTTAAATGAATCTACCGTGCCTGCCTCTACCACCTCTGCTGGCAACGCGTTCCAGATGCCCACCACCCTCTGTGTGAAGTACTTGCCGCGTGTATCCTCCTTAAACTTTTCACCTCTCGTTATTGAATCACTCACCCTGGGAAAAAGCTTATTGCTATCCACCCTGTCTATATCCTTCATGACTGTAAATCTCAATCAGGTCCCCCCTCAATCTCCTTTTTTCTAATGAAAACAAACCTAACCTACTCAAACACTCTTCATAGTTAGCACCTTCCATACCAGGCAACATCCTTGTAAACCTTCTCTGCACCCTCTCCAAAACGTCCACATCCTTTTAGTAATATGGCGACCAGAACTGTATACAGTAGTCTAAATGCGGCCGAACCAATGTCTTGTACAATTTTAACATGACTTGCCAGCACTTATACTCAATACCCCGTCCAATGAAGGCAAGCATACTATATGCTTTCTTGACCACTCTAACCACCTGTGCAGCAACCTTCAGGGTACAATGAACCTGCACTCCCAGATCTCTCTGCCCATCAACTTTTCTGAAGGCTCTTCCATTCATTGTACAATTTGCTCTAGACTTAGTCTTGCCTAAATGCATCACCTCACATTTGTCTGGATTGAAAACCATCTGCCACTTGTCTGCCCAACTCTCCAGTCTACCTATATCCTCCTGTATTCTCTGACAGTCCCTTATGCTTTCTGCTACTCCACCAACCTTCGTGTTATCTGCAAACTAAGGTTCCCCACAGTAGGCTCATTCAGAAAGTTAGGAGCTATGGGATACAGGGAAATTTGGCTGTCCGGATACAGAATTGACTGGCCGAAAGAAGACAGCAAGTGGAAAGTATTCCGCCTGGAGGTCCGTGACCAGTGATATCACAGATCTGTTCTTGGGCCTCTGCTCTTTGTAGTTTTTATAAATGACTTGGATGAAGAAGTGGAAGGGTGGGTTAGAAAGTTTGCCGATGACACATGTTGGAGATAGTGTTGAAATCTGTTGCAGGCTACAATAAGAGGGCGAGCTGGGCTGAGAAGTGGCAGTTGGAGTTCAACCTGGATAAATGCAAAGTGAATCATTCTGGAAGGTCGAATTTGAATGGCAAGGATTCTTGGCAGTGTGGAAGAACAGAGTCGAGAGTGTGGTGCTGGAAAAGCACAGCCGAGCAGGCATTAACCAAGGAGCAGGAGAGTCAACATTTTGGGCATAAGCCCTCCATCAGGAATCCTGATGAAGGGCGTATGCCTGAAACGTCGTCTCTCCTTCTTCTCCAATGCTGCCTGACCTGCTGTGCTTTTCCAGCACAACAGTCTCGAGCCTAGAGCCCAGTTACAAGTGGAGTTCTGCAGGGATCAGTTCTGGGTCCTCTGCTGTTTGTAATTTTTATTAATGACTTGGAAGAGGGAGTCAAAGGGTGGGTCAGTAAATTTGCAGATGATACGAAGATTGGTGGAGTTGTGGATAGTGAGGAGGGCTGTTGTTGGCTGCAAAGGGACTTAGATATGATGCAGAGCTGGGCTGAGGAGTGGCAGATGGAGTTCAACCATGCCAAGTGTGAGGTTGTCCATTTTGGAAGGACAAATAAGAATGCGGAATACAGGGTTAACGGTAGGGTTCTTAGTAAGGTGGAGGAGCAGAGGGATCTTGGGGTCTATGTTCATAGATCTTTGAAAGTTGCCACTCAGGTGGATAGAGCTTGTAAGAAGGCCTATGGTGTATTAGCGTTCATTAGCAGAGGGATTGAATTCAAGTGTCGTGAAGTGATGTTACAACTGTACAGGACTTTGGTTAGGCCACATTTGGAGTACTGTGTGCAGTTCTGGTCTCCTCACTTTAGGAAAGATGTGGAAGCTTTGGAGAGGGTACAGAGAAGATTTACCAGGATGTTGCCTGGAATGGAGAATAGTTCGTACGAGAATAGGTTGAGCATGCTAGGCCTTTTCTCATTGGAACGGAGAAGGATGAGGGGTGACTTGATAGAGGTGTATAAGATGATCAGGGGAATAGATAGAGTAGACAATCAGAAACTTTTTCCCCGGGTACAACAGAGTGTTACAAGGGGACATAAATTTAGGGTGAAGGGTGGAAGGTATAGGGGAGATGTCAGGGGTAGATTCTTTACCCAGAGAGTGGTGGGGGCATGGAATGCGCTGCCTGTGGGAGTGGCAGAGTCAGAATAATTGTTGAGTAATAACTGTTGCACCTACACTTCCTGTGTAAAGAACCTACCTCTGACATCTCCTCTATACCTTCTTCCAATCACCTTAAAATTATCATCCCTCTCACACACACTCACACTCTCTCCCTTTCTCTTACATGCACACTGTCTCTCCCTTTCTCTCAAACACACTACTCTCCCTTCCTCTCACGCACACTCTCTCTCTCCGTTTCTCACACACATACTCACTCTCCCTTTCTTTCTCACACACATTCACTCTGCCTTTCTTTCTCTCTCTCACACACACACACACTCAAACTCACACTCCCTACCCCCCCAGACACAAACTTTCTCCCTTTCACACACACACAATCTCCCTTCCCTCCCCCCCCCATACACACACACACCTCCCTTACACACACACTCTCCCTTTCCCACAGAAACACACACAATCTCTCCCTTTCTCACACACACACACTCTCTCCCTTCCCCTCCCCACCCCCCCCCACACACACTTCCCTTACACACACACTCTCCCTTTCCCACACAGACACACACACTCTCTCCCTTCCCATCCCCCACCTGCCCCCACACACACACTCCCTTCTCCCCCCCACCCCACACACACTCTCCCTTCTCCCCCCACCCCAAACACACTCTCTCCCTTTCCCACACGCACTCTCTCCCTTTCCCACACACACACACTCTCTCCCTTTCCCACACACACTCTCTCCCTTCCCTCTCCACAAACACACACATACTTCCGTTACAGACACACACACTCCTTTCCCACACACACACAGACACACTTCTCCTTCCCCACACACACACACACATTCCTCCTTCCCCACACACACACTCCTTTCCCCCCCCACACACAACATCATGGGCTAAAGGGCCGGTACCATGCTTTACTGTTCTATGCCCTCTGGGATATCTGTTCTGTCCCTCAGGATACTCCTGTCCACACCAAGAGTAACCCATTTTCATCTCCTTTAACACCTACCTCTCTCTCTCTCTTTCTCATTTCAGGAGGAAAACAGCCAACAAGTCAGCAAGAGTCAAGATAGGTGATGGGTTGTTTGACATTTGACTGCTCACTCCATATGAGGAGAAGATTCTTTCTGCCTCAATCTGGTGACTGACTATCCAAGACCCTGGGCTGGTATCAGAAGCTGCCCTTGATTTACTGTGCTGGACCCCCAATGAAGACTGCTGACAACTATGATAAACTCTTGGATTTCCATCTGTGCTAAGCAATATAGAAGGACTGAGAACCTGGCAAAACAAGCAGGATGCTGTGAGCATCCAGGCACACTCAAAGTGACAGAACACTAATGGAGGGCATGTCTTTGAGCACAAAGTATCTTTGCTGCAGCATTACAATGAAAGTTGTTATTGAGTTGTGGTGCAGCAGTGAATGCAAAAGCATACTGCAAGTATACAGTAAATACTGCCAATGTTCATAGACATGCATGTGAGGCCAATATCTATATAATGTGCCCCATGTTGTTGGTGCCTTCTGACCAAAATGAAGCTCCTTTGGAGAAAGTAGCGAGCTGAAGTTGCCAAGTACCTGTTCTGAATTCCATTTTGAGAATTCTGTGTTCAATTTGCTTGTAGCAGGTGGTATATTAAAGAAGCAAAATCTGCAGTTAGGAAGGTCATTGAAAAGTAATAATGCCACTTAATAGGCACCCAACTGCTGCCGAGAGAGACTGTTGCCTCAACACCCTGAACTTAATCAAAAGATGCAGTAAGATGTTCCTAACACTGCACTGAAATGGGATCAATGAACTTCTCACTCTGACCTACATTGTTCAGGCTTAAATAAAATTCCACCCAATGTTTCTACACTGGGTGCTAGTGGTCCAGTAAAACAAACTTTTTTTATGGTTAGGAACCTACAATCTTCCATTGTAGCTTGGTCAGAAAATGACAAAAATGTCAGGGGTCCTGCAACTGACCACTATGCAGTATGTAAAAATGCATACGCATGGTTAATAAACTGAACTGAGAAGAAAAGCAAGCTAATCTCTGATATACTCTATAATGACTCATTAGGTTCAGAAATAAAGATAAGCACTAACATGAGATAGTTTAAAGACTCCAATGTCTATGGAACAGCATCCCAGTAAAGGTCAACACCTTCAGGTAAAGAATGCATATTAAAACCTTGTTATGAGTAACATTAAATGTCTTTCAGACCATTTTTCCCATTCAGTAATAAAGACAATCATTTATTTTAATTTTTTTCAAAAATCCATGATGTTGTTTCTTATCCTATCTGAGGAGTACTCCAAGAGCCATTCCTCAATAAAGCTACAATTAGGATTTGGAGAGAGGCAATTTATTCATTGTTTCTTTCTGCTTCCTGGGTCAGAATCACTTTGCATCAAATGCACTGAATTGCTCAGGCCAGCACAACAAAATCAAGACTTACTATCAATTTTTAATGTCACATTATTTCAGTTTAATTATTTAGAGAAAATTGCTTTTCAAACCTTGATATATATGTGGAGTGACTCCAAATGAAGATTCAGGAATTATAACTTCTCTGGATCCGTCTCTGATAACTTCCTCTTCACCATGATTGACAGGATCTAAAATTATATATTTTAGGATTATCATCTGAACTTTTGTGCACTTTACAATATTTTTCTCCCCTATTTTACTCTTTTATCCCCCACAGACAGCTTTATAGCTCAAAGTTCTCTAACCTCACAAAGCCTGCTTCTGCCTTCTCCTCAAAATAAACAACCAAGTCTGTTTCTGCCTGTTCCTGACCCATCTTCTTCCTACCTCAACTATTTTTTTAATCCTCTTGACAGGTCCCTTCCCACTTAAAGCTGCAATTCTTCTAATGCTTTATGTTAATTTCAAAATTTCCAGTTCATGGATCTCTGCCTCTTCCTTTTCAGCATGGTCGTGCAATCCTATTCACGTCAGGATGGTCTCAGGGCTCTCCAATTCTTCTGGAAAAAAGGCCTGAACCGTTCCCATCCACCACCAACCTCCTCTGCCTGGCCAAGCTCGTCCTCACTTTCAACAACTTCTCCTTTAACTCCTCTGACTTTCTTCAGATAAAGGTGTGACCATGAGCCTCAGTTATGCCCATCACTTTCTGGGATAAGTGCAACATGGCTTGATCCAATCTTACTCGGTTTTCACCACACAATTCTTTCTCCAGTTCAGAGTTGGTATGAACCAGAGAAAGGTGCTGCTTCACTCTCTCATTTGGAACTGTAAATTTCACTTCCAATTTCCACCCTGCACCTGGTCCATCTCCAATTCCTCCCTTCCCTTTCTCGATATCAGTTTCCATTTCTAGGGATAGGCGGGCCACCATTATCCACTACAAACCCACTGAATCCCACAGTTACCTTGACTATACATCCTCACACTCTGCTTCCTGTAATTACTTCACTCCATTCTCCCAGGTTCTCCATTTCCATTGCATCTGTTCTGATGATGCCACCTTTCACGGGGGGGGGGGGCACAGAAATGTCCATCTTTTGCCACCACTGTGGTCAAAGGGCTGTTAACCATGTTTGACCCATCTCCCATACTTCTACCCTCACCCTTTCTCTTCCCTTCACAACAATGATAGTGTTCCACTTGGGAACCCTGCAATCTCTTGGAGTCCAACAACTTTACAGTCTGATTCCTTCCTTCCATGGTTTTTACCCACTTGTCTCCAGTTATCTGCTCACCCCTTCCCTTCCCATTTGTGTCCCTCCCAGAAAAAAATTTAGATTGAGCATAAATCCCACATTTTCCTAGCAGTTAACTACTAACAGCTTTGATGAGGAGTCATTGGATTCAGAACATTAACTCTGCTTTCTTCCCACAGATGCTACCTGATCTGCTGAGTTTCTCAAGCAATTTCTGTTTTAGATTTCTAGCATCTGCAGCCTGTTTTATTTTTAATGTATTAGGCCATATCTGCTTAACTGCTGCCTCTATACCTTTTGCAGTGAATCACAGTAGGATTGTCACTTCTATTTAGCTGCCTAATCAAAATTCAGCTACAATAATTACAAGTTACCAAGTAACAAATTAGGTTCCTAATTTCTGTAAGACACAACTTGTTCAATAATCCAAATCTGTTGGTCATATAATTTATGATTATACTTTACGTAAGACTCAACCATGCCAAAACACTGCAAAACTTTACATAAAAAGAATGATTTATTGAAGTGCAGTGTGATGGTGCCATATCAAAGGTGATTGTGGAAAATAAAAGTTTACAATGTTAGGGGAAGCCGATTGGTTGATTAGTAAAATAAATTAAATGTAAAAAGCATCTCCACTGATAATAAATGAATGCCAGTTACATCCCTGTGAGAATGGAGAATATGTGTAGTGTAGTTTTGCTATCTTATGGTGTAGATCTGAGACATTTATAGCAAGGAAACTGAAATTGTCTAGCTAATTATATATGTATATATAGAATATATATACACGTATATAAATATGTTGTTCACTGTCCTTAATTCTTTGTATTTCATAGAGTCATACAGCAAGTCAACAACTCACCGAGATTGCTTAGTTTGAAGATGATAGGAGGGATACGCTACTAGGTACAGATGTATAGCTTGCTTGCATTTGATAAAAACTGAAAATGCTGGAAACTCAGAAGCATCAGACAGCACCTGTGGACAGGGACAGAGATCATTTTTCAGGTTGATGACCCTGAACTTAAGCATGTTTCCACCATTCACTGTTTTTATATCAGTTTTACAGCATGTACAGTGTTTTTATTAAGGGCTTTTACATTTGCCTCTACACTCCAGCTGCACTGTCACCCTGCAATGTCTCTATAATGAAGTAAATGCAGTATGATATTTCTATCCATTGGTGTGGTGGCATATGACTCAACAGATCACAGGACTATAATCTCAGAAATGAAAGACTCAGAGGTCGCATGGAATCTGTTCCTGGAGATGCACAAATTGACACATTTTCCCCTATTCTATACTCAGGGTTTCCCTGATCATTAGTAGTTTACAGGCTTTGATGAATAGCCGATCCATAAGTGTGGCACAGAAATTCATGGGGTCCTGGATGATGTGGGCTATGGTGAGAAATCTGGGAGAATCACGTGAGAAGTCAGTCGAGACCTTTCTTAATATCAGAAGCAACTCATTGCATTTTCAGTTCCAGATGGTGAGATGTCTGTTAACAGCGATGATTGCTTGTTGTCATCATCATTAATTGCAAATTTGTCTCATTGACATGCAGCTCCCTATTCCCAAAAAGGAGACTAAACGTCAACAATTCCCGAGATTAAAGTTGAGAAAGTACCTGGTGACTTCAGCTTGTCACTTGTTCCAAAGGACCACAATCTTGGACACCTGGCAACAAAATTTCTGTGGGTACTCCACGACACCTGCTGCAACCACCCTATCCATGGAAGCTAGCATCCAACACTTGACAATCTTTCTGGACCCTCATGGCATGACCATACATACTTCAACACTTTAAAGCTGCCTTTCAGGGTGCAGTGGCAACTAGCACTGCAATACTGTCACAAGGACACTTTGCATACAGGGACACAAACCCAGCTCACAGATTGGACCAAGGGTGCATCTTAAGGTTGTCCACTTGCTTTCTTAGTGTTCCCTCACCTAAACCCTACCTGGATGCTCACATCATCCCTGCCTTTCCTTGCCTCATGCCCTTTAACTACTCAGATACAGATACCAGGCTCATAATATTTCTGTTTTGCCTTGCTGTATAGCACAGCAAGGAAGGTTTGCATGGTTGTCAGTAATCCTCAATCAAGGTAGAGATCTTCTGTCAGTGGCATCCTGGCACATTAAGCAGACTCCAAGATTAACTAGGAGAAAGTGAGGACTGCAGATGCTGGAGATCAGAGTCGAAGAGTGTGATGTTGCGAAAGCAAAGCCAGTCGGGCAGCATCTGAGGAGCAGAAGAATCGACGTTTCGAGCATTAACTCTTGATGAAGAGCTTATGCTCGAAACATCGATTCTCCTGCTCCTCGGATGCTGCCTGGCCCACTGCGCTTTTCCAGACTCCAATATCAGTCCAGTGTCTTGGGCACAGTCAGTTGGCCACTTGGGGCAGTCAGGATCAGATCCTTCTTTGCAAAGGGAGTAAGAGCAGGACGTAAGGCAGCCCACCGCCAGTCTTGCCTTCTTCTGCCCCATTGTGGGCTGTTTTCCTCAGGAACGATTGAAAGGGATGGATTTAATCAGATGAAACCGGGTTGCAAAGCTACTACTGCTAGTGGGGTGGAGAAGTGGCAACTGAGCAGGCACAGCTGAGGCCATTCAGGATTAGGAGGGCATTCAGATGTGTTGGAGTGAGTGAGGGAAGATGTTGCATGTAATAGTAAGTGTATAGTCACTGACCAATTTCCTTCACTGTTGTGTATTTCTCCAGCTGAATGAAATTTCAATGACCCAAGCAGCAGTCTCAGACCAGACTAGCAGGATCTGATGACATGACCTCCACTGCCAGTCCTGGGGGAGGAGGATATTCCTGCTCTGCACTACCTCATCCAAGTAGCTGGCTACAAAGAAGACCATTGATTTCCTCTCATCTGCCACATTTTGAGCAAATGTCACAATCATACAGGGCATCTCCGGACTGACAGTGCATATGTGGGTGCACAATGGCCTTTTCAAAGATAGTGTGTGTGCCAAAGATGCTAGTCTATTTCATCTTGGTAATGGACAGTTCTTCAGGCAACAGTAAGTGATAGAAACAGGCTAACCTCAGATATAGGGGACTCCATTGTGATGAGGATTCCACTGTGATGAGATAGGTAATTGATAGTTCAGTTTGGGACAATAGAATGAGATAACTCTCTTGGCATCATAGAAAGAATTCCTCGATGAAACTGACGCATAGCCAGTAGAAAAGTAAGATTCAGCCCACAAACTTACTTTCACTTTCTGTTAATATTAATAATTGGGATTAGTTTTGGCATTCAAGTCCAGTAGTAATTCTAAAAAGTAATTTGGATTCAGCCACTATATTCACTTAACAATACCTGTCAACGTGATTGGTATTAACTGTATTTTCATTGAATTTTAAAGTACACCCAGTGGTCCCCAGCATCAGAGAGTCATACCTGGAACAAAGGAAAATGGTTGTGGTTGTGGAGTGTCAGTCATCTCACCTCATGGATATCTCTGCAGGAGTCCCTCAGGGTAGTGTCCTAGGCCCAACAATCTTCAGTTGCTTCCTCAATGACCTTCCCTCTGTCATAAGGTCAGAAGTGGGGATGTTCGCCAATGTTCAGCACCATTCGCAACTCCTAGATATTGAAGCAGTCCATGCTCAAATGCAACACGATCTGGGCAACATCCAGGTTTGGGCTGACAAGTGGTAAATAACATTTGCGCCACACAAATGCCAGACAATGACCATCACCAATAAGAGACACTCTAAATACCGCCCCTTGACATTCAATGGTATTACCATCACTGAATCCCCCACTGTCAACATCCTTGGGATTACCATTAACCAAAACTCAACTGGACTCACCACATAAACACAATGGCTACAAGAGCAGGTCAGAGATGAGGGATACTGTGGCGAGTAACTCACTCCTGACACCCCAGGAATACTCCTCTCTTTCCTGGATGGGTGCAGCTCCAAAAACACTCAAGAAGCTTGATATCATCCAGGTCAAAGCAACCTGCTTGATTGGCACCACATCTACAAACATTCAATCCCTCCACCACTGGTGCTCAGGAGCAGCAGCGTGTACTATCTATAAGATGCACTGCAGAACTTCACCAAAGATCCTTAGATACCTAGGACCGCTTCCACTCAGAAGGACAAGGGCAATAGGTACTTGGGAACACCACCACCTGCAAGTTCCCCTCCAAGCTACTCACCATCCTGACTTGGAAATATGTTGCCGTTCCTTCACAGTCTTCAGGTCAAAATCCTGGAATTCCCTCCTTACCAGTATTGTAGGTCAATCCACAGCAAGTGGACTGCAGCGATTCAAAAAGGCAGCTCACCACCATCTTCCCAAGGGTAAATAGGGATGAGTTATCAATAATGCCCACAAATGAACAAGAAAAAAAATCAAGGGCTAGAGGGCATTAGTTTAAGGTTAGAGGGGAAAGAATAAAAGGGAACCTGAAGGGCAACTTTTTTTTACACAGAGCATGGTATACATATGAAATGAACTGCCAGTGGAAGTGATTAAGGTGGATATGTTAACATTTAAAGGCATTTGAACAAATACATGGATAGGAAAGGATTAGAAGGATATGGGTTAAGTGTAGGAAAATGGGGTTAGCGTGGACGGACATTTTGTTCGGCTTTAGAACAGTTTGGGCTAAAGGGCCTGTCTCCATGCTGTAGGACTCTATGACACTATGACTCTAAGTGCTGCCCTGATTTATTTTTCCAAAATGCAGTACCTCATGTTTATCTAAATTAAACTCCATCTGCAACTCCTCAGCCCTTTGGCCCATCTGATCAAGATCCCATTGTTCTCCGAGGTAATCTTCTTCACTATCCACATACCACCAATTTTGGTGTCATCTGCAAACCTACTAAACATATCTCCCATGTGCACATTCTAAAAGAGATACAGAGCAGAGATACCTGGCCACATCTATACATAAATTATTAAAGGCGGAAAGACAGGTAGAGATAGCTGATAATAAAACATAGAGTATTCAAGGCGAAATTACTAAGGGCATAGAATATAAGAGTAAGACAGTTATGCTGAGCTTATATATGATACTAGTTAGGCCTCAGCTAGAGTACTGGGTATATTTCTGTGTTCCTCAGTTTGGAAAGATATGAATGCATTGGAGAGAGTTCATAAAACCATTATCACAATGGTTCTAAGATTAAGAAATTTCAGTTATGTGGATAGATTAGAAATGTTGGGATTGTTTTCCATGGAAAGAAGGCTAAGAGGATAGCTGATGGTAGATGGATGATTAAGTAGAAACAGTACGGGGCGGCATGGTGGCTCAGTAGTTAGCACTGTTGCTTCACAGTGCCAGGGACCCAGGTTCAATTCCAGCCTTGAGCAACTATCTATGTGGAGTTTGTACAATCTCCCTGTGTCTGCGTGGGTTTTCTCTGGGTGCTCTGGTTTCCTCCCACAATCCAAAGATGTGCAGGTTAGGTGAATTAACCATGCTAAATTGTCCATAGTGTTCAGGGATGTGTAGATTAGTTGCATTAGTTGGGTAAATGTAGAGTAATAGGGTAGGGGAATGGGTCTGGGTGGGTTACTCATAAGAGGGTCGGTGTGGACTTGTTGGGCCAAAGGGCATATTTCCACACTATAGAGATTCTAATTCTAAATGGCTGAATCCTTAGGATCATTGATTCACAGAGAGATCTTGCAGTCCAAGTCCATAGCTCCCTGAAAGTGACACCACAGGTGGTTAAGGTGGTAAAGACAACATATTCAAGTCTGCCTTTATCATTTGGGGCATTCAGTATAAAGTTGGCAAATCATGCTGCAACTGTACAAGACTTTGGTCAGGCCACATTTGAAGTACTGTGTGCAGTTCTGATCACTGCACTATAGGGAGAATCTGGGTTTTGGAGACAGTGCAGAAGAGGTTTACCAGAATGTCGCCTGGATCGGACTGTTTAATTATAATGAGAGACAAACTTGGATTGTTTTTGCTAGAGAGTCGGAGGCTGTGGGGAAACTTGATAGAAGTTTATAAAATATGAGGGGCATGAACAGGGTGGATAGTAAGGGTGACTTTCCCAGAGTGGAAATGTCAAATATTAAAGCACATATGTTTAAGATGTGATGATGCTGCCCCATTAACAAGTTTATTTCACCCTTGTTTTCTCCAAGAGGAGTCGTAAAGACAGAGGTGCCAAATGTCTGAACTGGCTACTTTAATAATGGCTAACAGATACTGCCTAAGTCTTAAATCAGAGGAGGCCTTTAAGGTTTTTTTTTAAACAACGAAAGGGGAGTGGCCAGCTCTCCTAGCTCAGGTTTTGTTTTTCTAGATTGGCTTAGTTTGAAGCTGCTGGTCAAAGAAGACTGCTGGAAAAAAAGGTCCCTGATTGAACAGAGGTTTTCTGGTTGACTCATCGTTGGCATCTCTCCTGTAAGAACCTGTGTTTGATTTTACCATTTTTGCGAAGGGGTCTTTATGGGGATGTTGCAGGAAATTAGAACAGCATCATTAAGTTGCGATAAAGTCGTTTGGGTTTTCAGTTAGGTTAAGTTATTCTATATTCTGTTCTCTTTTGTTCATGTTTCATTCAGTAGTCTGTAAATAAATTCTGTTTTGTTTAAAACTGAATTGTTTGACTAGCTGCATCACTCCTGGAATATCCGTTATACACCTGCTTTAAACAACTAGAAAAGTTAGGATCTGGTGTCCTTCTTGAAATGTTTTGTGGGGCTCTGGCCTGGTCCACAACAAATGTGAGAAGGGAAAGTTTAAAGGACATGGGCGAGGCAGATTTTCTTTTAAAACACAGAGAGTAGTAGGTTCCTCGAATGAGTTGCCAGGGAGGTGATGGAGCAGATATGATAGCAATGTTTAAGGGGCATTTAGACAGATACATGAACAGGCAGAGAATAAAGGGGATATGGGCCATTACAGGCAGATGGGATTGGTTTAGAATAGCATCATGGTTAGAACACACACAGTGAGTTGAAGAGTCTGTGAACCGGTGTAGAAGTGTTGGTTCAAGTAGCCTACTGCTGCACGTTAACAATTCTTTGATTCAGTGATATTTGAAAAAAACAGATCACTTTTCTCTCCTACAAGCTGTGAATACTTCTCTGCATACTTATAACCAGAAATTTTTTCGTACCTTCATACACATGTGGATGCATTCTAGGAGGCGGTCTGGGCAAATAATATTCTTTGTGTCCAGTCACTGCATCCTCATTCTTTAAACGGTTTTCATCGCCTACAGAATCTGCAAACAAAAAAGTAAAACAGTGGTAACAAAATAAGCAAAACAAATTGTTATAAGGTTGAAGGCATGCACTCTATCTTCACGGGAGAGAGAGTGCAGTTCTGAACTGAGAGCTTACAAGCACCTGTGTATATGACCAGATGGCAGTCCCATCATGTATTGGATAATGGAAAATACATAACATTTGGTTGTGAAATAGATACTTGAGCTTTGTTTGCTGTTTTCACAACAATTCAAATTTAACCAATCAGTTTAAATTATGCCCCAGGATACCAAAACTCAATTGCTTTTGAATTTATTGTTTTGTCAACATTGAACCAATGAGATGATCCGATATTGAGGCAGCGTATAAAAATGCAGACAACTTGAAAATTGGTCAGACAGGACCTGCATAGATAGAGAAAGTGCTGGAGAGCTATTTGCCCATCTTAACATCTTGCTCTCAAAGAAATTAGAAAACACTCTCTATCAAAGGTACCTTTTCACGTGAAACATACTCGCAGTAAAAAGAAAGATGACGACCTAGAGCGATCAGCAGCTGGAAAAGTGAAAACACATAAGAAGACAGACGCTATGTGGTTTTGAAATTAAGTTGAAATTAAGGTACTTATTAATTTTAATAAGTACCTTATTGGAACACCATATTGTTGTAGGGTTGGAGGCAGATAGTAAGCAGATAAGTGAAAGGGGGGGGTGCTTAGATTTGTGAATAGTTTTTGTTTAATGTTCATTTTTAGAGTAAGAAAATAAATTGATATTATTTTCTTTAAATAGTGGAATTTGGGAGTTTTCTGTCACTCATAATTTAAATGATTATGAGGTGAGGTGAACTTTTCTAGGTGTTTGGTTTACTTAACAGAGGGGTTCGCCTCCGTGTGGTAACAATCCAATTTAGATTTTTTTTTAACCCTCTCATTGCATTAATTTCATATTTACTTCTTAATTCAGAATCATCAAATATTCAACAATTGCTCTGAAGTTCCCAGCAGAGAATACAAGGTGATAGTCATATTGTGGAAAAAATTGAAAATACTAAAGGATAAGGTGAATCAGGAAGTAACAGTAGTTGCTAGAAAATGTGGATTTTAAAATCCTGTAGATTGAATTGTTTCAATGATCTCTGTGTGACATTACAATCCAGATGCTGTCTCTAAGATCCCTGAGTTAACATTATAATCCAGGTGCTATCTCTGTGATTTATGTGCTAACATTATAATCTAGATACTGTCTCTATAGTTTCTGAGCTGTTCATGTGACACCTGTTTAATTTCTAAAATCTCTACACTGACACTGCAGTTTCTGTTCAGCCAATACAATGGTTATGCTATCCTTAAGATTCCATTGCATTATGTACAATTCCTGCTGTTACTTTCATAGTTTCATTCTAATCCCAATCTCTGCCATCATTCAGCATCCCAGTCCTACTGCTTTTCATGCAGTGCCACCTTCATGCTGCTTACTAAAAGATTTATTTCACTGGCAGCATACTTTATTTAATTTGTATTTTACACAAAAATGATGCTGTGCTACTCACGTAAAGCATGGGAATTGTAACGCTTACGCCTGAGCTGCAATTGGTTGCTTTTCAGCTGCTCTCCTCCAGGGAACTGTGGCACTTTCCTTGGGTGACCTAAAATAAGGAAAATTTTAAAAATATTGAGTTAAGAAAAGGACCAGATGGCGTGACAGTTGACCACCTTACTCTTTGGTTGACTGTGTTTTCCTACTTTAACAGTTTTCTCATGCTGACAGATAATTCCAGGTAAAATGAATTAGGTTTTGCATGTGATATGTTTTGGCTAACATTAAGAGAAAGAAACATGCCACATATATTTCACTAATTTCTTTCCATCAGAATAAATTAAATGCCTAGCTAAATCAAAAATAATTCTAAAAATTAGATTACAGAAAGGAAGACCATGACTGACAAACTTGAGAAATTCTGAGTTGATATAGTGGTGTATATAGACTTTCAAAATCATTGACAAAGTGCTATGCAGGAGGAAGGGACATGGGATTAGGGGGAGGATAGCAAATTGCTTTAAACACAGGGATTGATGGAAGGAAACAAAGCAGGAATTCAGATTCATTTCTCAGTAGTCGGAATTGTGAGATGGTGTTCAAGAAGTTACTATGCTATTTACTGTATATTTGATTAGAATTAGCTGGAGGTGGGGTCCAATTTGATGGATAATATTAAAAGATGAAACAAATTCAGGCCAAAGATATCTGGAAGGGAATACAGCACAGTTCTACAAGGATTCTGCCTGGTAGGAGGAAATATGATAAAGGCAGGCTCAATGTGGGTACAACTACAACATTTAAAAGATATTTGGATAAGTACGTGAATAGGACATGTTTGGAGGGATGTGGGTCAGGAGCAGGCAGGTGGGGCTAGTTTAGTTTGGGCTTATGTTCGGCATGAACTGGTTGGACTAAAGGGTCTGTTTCGTGCTGTATGACTCTATGACTCTAAGAAAAGTCCCAATTTGAAGAATTATCAGAAGGCTTTATCAGAAGGCTAAAGTGACCTTAACCCAAATAAAAGACAGCACTTTCATGACAAAGGAGGAAACATTGCCCCATTAAGTAGTTACTGGGAAGACTGTGCCAATAATTGAGCCCCACTATTGCACAAGCCATCACAAATGTCTAGGTACCCACTTTAAAACACCAAGATGATCAATTTACCTGACTAACTGCGGTTCAGGACAAAGCCAATTCACACCATGTTTTGTCAAAAACAGGAAAATAACTATTTAGTGTAAACAAACTTACTTGTTAACAAATGGAAAAAGATTACTAATCTACTTTGTAACTTAAACTATACCCCTTTAAAATCATAAATACAGCCATCAATTTATTTATTACAAATAGGATAGATTAAAGACAGATGCTTTGACACAAATATTATAGGTGGGAAACAGAGATATGGAAAACAAAATGTGCTGAAGATCAAAACTCCAGATTGCAAAATGCAGAGCTATTTCTCACAATTCTTTTGATTTTAGCAATGCCGTCAAGCTACTCTGTCTCAATAATGGAGTGATCTCACTGCTCCAAAAACACCCTAGTCTTGTCCAGCCAAAAATGTGCCCCACTTGATGTTTCAAGTTGCATAACACTCCTGATATGTTATCAATATAGCAGTTTCTGACTTTTCTTCCATTTTACAGTTCAAAAGGAAAACAAACATGTGGTCTCTTATAGTACAGCCAAGGTATCAGTCATGGATCAGAAGTAACACTTCTGCCTTGAAGTCAGAAACTTGCAGGTTTAAAGTCCAGCACAAAGATTTCACCTGACGAAGGGACAACGCTCCGAAAGCTATAACCTGGTGTCGTATGACTTTTGACAAAAAATTTAGCATATAGTCTATGTTGGTACTTTAATTCAGCACCTTTGAGATAAGGCTGAGCCCCAAAATGTTTGCTGAGGTAAAAGTCAAAAATCAAAGGCTACAAATCTACAGCAGCACAGGGAAGTTCTCGTTAATGTCTGAGCTAATATTTATCTCTCAACCAACATCATTATTTTCTTTCTGTTTACAAGTTTCCATATTTCCTCTCTTACAATTACTGCATTTCAAGAAACTAACTTAATTTGTCTGATGTCATAAAAGGTGTCTTATATAACAAGTACTGTATTTCTCTAAATTTCAGCATTGCAAGTAAGATGGGGACAGTGGCATAGCCGTAATGTCACTGGACCAGCAGTTCAGAGCCTCGAATAATGTGCTGGGTACAAAGTTTCAATTGACAGAAGGTGGACTTTGAATTAATAAAGACATCTGGAATTAAAAAAAGCAAAATAGTGCATATGCTGGAAATCTGAAACAAAGAACGTGCTGGAGAAATGTCTCTTTCTCACTCCACAGATGCTACCAGACTTGAGTTTCTCCAGCACTTTAAAATAAAAAACAATACAGCACTGGAAACCTCCAAGCCTGCGCCTATACATTTTGTCCTTCCATACTAAAATTCTTCATTTCCAGGATTTGTATCCCTCTATTCCCTCAAGATTAGAATGGTGCTGGAAAAGCACAGCAGGTCAGGCAGCATCCGAGGAGCAGGAAAATTGACATTTCAGGCAGGAGCCCTTCATCAGGAATAAGCAGTCCTCACTTTTGCCTAGTCCCTCTATTCCCTTCCTATTCAAGTATTCGTCTCGGTGCTCCTTAAATGCTGTTATTGTGTCTGTTTCCACTACTACTTCTGGCAGCGCATTCCAGACACTCACTATTCTTTGTGTGAAAAACTTACCTGCACATCTCTTTTAAACTTTTGCCTCTTCACCTTGATGCTGTGTCCCCTAGTAATTGACACCTCCACACTTTCCACTTTATCCATGCCAATTACAATCTAGGTCATCCCTCAACCTCCTGCGTTCCAATGAAAACAAACCCATCTATCCAACCTTCCTTCACAGCTAAAATCTTCCATGCTAGGCAACATCCTGATAAGCCTTTTCTGTACCATCTACAAAGCATCCACATCCTTCTGGTAGCTTGGTGACCAGAACTGTATGCAATATTCCTAATGTGGCCCAACTAAAGTTCTTTAAAGCCTATAATTTGTTTATCGGTTTAGCTCAATGGCTAGACAGTAAGTTCGCGAAGTAGTGTGATGCTAACAGGATGTGTTCAATTCCGACACCAGCTGAGGTTACCATAAAGGACTCTCCTTCTCAACCTCTCCCCTTGCCTAAGGCGTGGTGGTCCTTATAAAATTCAGACTAGTCCCTCTATACATTATGGAAGCTGACCTGCAAGGTGAAAGGAGAATGTGCTAACTTACAATGTTCCTAAACTGTGATACATTTAAAGTTTCACTCACTATTGTTTGACTGTAGTGCTTTTCCTCACCTCCATGCAATCTGGGAGGGGGGTCACTTCTACGGCCCTCCATGGAGATTTGGTTCTGTTGTCTGTGAGCATTCTCCTCAGGTGGAATTCTCTTCTCAGGGAGATGAGTAAGCTCTGAAATAAAGTGCACTGTGGAGAATTATAAACACAGAAGTGTGGGACAGCAAACTTCTGTTCTCTCACTTTACAATTACCATTGTGATTTTAATGGGTTTTGTCTGACGCTTACTCGATGGACCAAAGGGCCTTCTTCTGGGCTGCAGACCTCTATGACTCTACATCTAGCTCAATAATTTTCCCAAGAAAACAAAGCAAAACCAGCATTCAAATATTAGAACCAGAAACAGCTTATAACATTGGCTTGTAACTTTCTGGGTCATATAGTCATACTGCACAGAAACACACCCATCAGCCCAACTTGTCCATGCCAACCAAGTTTCCTAAACCAAACTAGTCCCATTTGCCTGCATTTGACCCATAACACCCTAAACCTTTCCCATCCATGTAGCTATCCAAATGTCTTTTAAATGTTGTAATTGTACCCTCTACCACTTCCTCCTGCTGCTCGTTCCACATACGCACCACCCTCTGTGTGAAAAGTTTGTTGCTCAGGTCCCATTTAAATCTTTCCCCTCTTACTTTAAACCTATGCCCTTGACTTTTGGACTCCCCTTCCCTCAGGAAAAAAACCTTGGCAATTCACCTTGTCTATGCCCCTCATGATTTTATAAACCTCTATAAGATCATTCCTCAGCCTCCTATGCTTCATGGAAAAAAAGTCACAGCCTATCCAACCTCTCCTTTTAACTCAAACTTTCCAGTCTCGTTAATATCCTTGTGAATATTTTTTGCATCCTTTCCAGTTTAATAACATCCCTCCTATAGCAGGACGACCAGAATTACATGCATTCCTCCAAATGTGCCTTACCAATATCTTGTACAGAGGTAACATGATGGACCAAACTCCTGTACTCAGAGCACTGAGATCAATGAAAGCAAGAGTGCCAAATGCTTTCTTCACCACCATCTACTTCAAATGCCATTTTCTTTTTCTTTATTCATTTGTGGAATCTGGGCAATGTTGGCTAGTCACCATTTATTGCCAAACTTGAGAAAATAGTGATAAGCTGCCTTCTTGAACCTACGGGTCTACCTGCTGTGGGTTTACCCACAATACCGTTAGGGAGGGACTTTCAAGGAAATGTGTACCTGCACCTCTAGATTTCTCTGTTCGACAACACTCCCTATCATTAACTGTGTAAGTCTTGCACTATTTCATCTTATCAAAATGGAACACCTATTGTTTATCTGCATTAAACTCCATTGCCAAACCTCAGTCCACTGGCCAAGTTGATTAAGATCCCGTTGTACTCTTAGTTAATCTTCTTCACTGTGCACTATACCGCCAATTTTGGTGTCATTTGCAAACTTACTAACCATGCCTCCTATCTGCTCTTCCAAATTGTTTATATAAATGGCGAACAACAGTGAAGTCAGTACCAATCTTTGTGGCATACTGCTGGTCACAGGCCTCCGGTCTGAACAACAACTCTCTGTCTCTTACTGTCAAGCCAATTTTGTATTCAGTTGATTAGCTCTCCCTAGATTCCACGTGAAGTAACTTTCCTAAACTGTCTAACATGCAGAACCTTATCCAAGATCTTGCTAAAATCCGCTCTGCGTTCATCTATCTTCTTGGTCACTTCTGCAAAAAATCCCAATCAAATTTGTGAGACAGGATTTCCCACACACAAAGCTATGTTGACTATCCCTAATCAGTTCTTGCCTTTGCAAATGCATGTAGATCCTGTCTCTCAGAATCCATCCAACAACTTACCCATCACTGACATCAGGCTCACTGATCTGTAGTTTCCTGGCTTTTCCTTACAGGCTTTCTTAAATAATGGCACAACATCAGTCACTCTCTGGTCTATCAGCACCTCACCCATGGCTCCATGATTGGCCTGCAATTTCTTCCCTAGCTTCTCATGAAGTCCTGGGATATACTTGATCAGGTCCCAGAGAGATTTAGCTATCTTTATGTGTTTTAAGACCTCCAGTACCCCCTCTTCTGGTTGCAAGTTTACTCCCTGAGCTGGTAGGTTTGTTCTTAGACGTTTCGTTACCAAGCTAGGCAACATCATCAATGAGCCTCCGTTGAAGCAATGAAACATTGATATCACCAACCTTAAGAGACCAAGACACATAAATGGAAAGTGGGACAGAACTCCAGTGCTTCAATGTAGGCTCACGTTGATATTACCTAGCATGGTGACAAAACGCCTGAGAACAAACCTACCAACTCAACGAGCAAACTTACAACCTGAACCTCAACTTGAGCTACAAATCTTCTCAAAAATTGCAAACCTCCTCTTCTGTAATGTGGACTTTTTTCAAGATATCACTATTTATTTCGCCAAGTTCCCTAGCATCTATGTCCTTTTCCATGGTAAATACTGAGGAGAAACATTTGTTTAGGATTTCACCCATCTCCTGTGGCTCCAAACACAAGCAACTTTGTTGATCTTTAAGAGACCCTTTTCTCTCCCTAGTTACTCTTTTGTCCTTAATATACTTGTAGAATCTCTTTGGATTCTCCTTAACTTTATCTGCCAAAGCTATCGCATGTCTCTTTTTTGCCCTCCTGATTTCCCTCTTCATTGTTGTCCTACATCCCCTGGGATTCACTTGATCCCAGTTGTCTATACCTGACATATGCTTCCTCCTTTTTCTTGACCAGAGCCTCAATATCTCTAGTGATCCAGTGTTCCCTACTTCTGCAAGCCTTGCCCTTCACACAAATAGGAACACCAGCCCTGAATTCTTGTTGTCTTGCTTTTGAACCCCCCTGATGTCCCTTTACCTGCGAACAGCTATCCCAGTCAACTCTTTCAAAGTTCCTGTTTAATATCATCAACAGACCAAAGATGTGCAGGGCAGGTGAATTGGTCATGCTAAATTGCCCATAGTGTTAGGTGCATTAGTCAGAGGGAAATGGGTCACTCTTCGGAGGGTCGGTGTGGATTGGTTGGGCCGAAGGGCGTGTTTCCACACTGTAGGGAATCTAATCTAATCTAAAAAAAGTGACCTTGCCTCAATTTGAAACTTGAACTTGTGGACCAGACCTAGCCTTCTCCATAACTGTTTTTAAAAAGGTCAAGGAAAACTGGTTCCTCCTGTCTCTTCTCTCTCTCTCTGCCCTTCAATTATACGTCCTTCAATCATGATACCCTTCAGCCTTCTCTGTTCCAAGGAAAACAACTCCAACTTCTTGAATTTCTGCTCGTAGCTACATTTCTCGAGTCCTGGCAACATTCTATTAAATCTTCTCTGCAGAGAAATTACATTCTTTCCATAGTGTGGTGACCAGAACTGCACACAATACTCTATATAGTTTCATCATTTTATCCCCACTTTTGTGGAATATTATATATCTCTGCCAATGGAGGGGAGAATTCTATATACCTTTTTTACAAGTTTATCTACCTGTACTGCTACTTTTAGGAAGCTGGGCACTTGCATGCCTAGATCTCTCACTTCATCTACCCCTCTCAGTATATTCGCAGTTATTATGTATTTCCTTTTACTGTTTCATCTCCCTAAATGTATTGAACTCCATCAGCCACTTTCCTGCCCACTCCTCGAAACCAACTATATCATTTTGGAGTTTACAGCTATTCTCTACATTATCCACAATATGGCCAACAATTTTTGTGTTGTCTGCAAATTTCCCAATTGTGTTTCCCATGTTCAAGTCCAAATCATTAATGTATAAAACAAATAGCAGGGGCCCCAACACAAAGTCCTGTGGAACACCACATGAAACAGCTCTCCATTTGCAAATGCAGCCATGGGACCATTACCCTTTGTTTCCTGCCACTAAACCAACTTTGGATCCAGTGTGACACATTATCCTGTATCCAGGGGCTTTTCCTTTTTGACCAGTCTGCCATGTGGGACCTTGTCAAATGCTTACCAAACTCCATGTTGACAACATCCACTGTACTACCCTCAAAGTATTTGTAGAAAAGTAGAGCAATTCTTCTGGTTATGATTATCTAATCTTAGATAATGTGTTCTTTCATCTCAGTACAACTGGGGAACCTTGTGCGCATAAAAAATCTCAAATTAAAAAGCTAGTCTAATGGTGAACATGTAACCATTGTCAATGATTGCAAAAACTCATATGGTTCACCAAAATATTTCAGGGAGGGAAATTTGCTGTCTTTATCTGATCTTGCCTACATGTGACTCCAGATCCACTGCAACAGTGGTTGACTCTGAACTGCCATCTGAAATGGCCGAGCAAGATATTCAGTTGCACCAAACTGCAACAAAGTATAAACAAAGGAGTGAAACCGGCATCGACCTAGGCAATGGAAACTCAGCCCTGTCTATCCTGCAAACTCCTCCCTGTCAACATCTTGGGGCTTGTGTTAAAATTGGGAGAACTGTCTCACAGTCTAGTCAAGTCAAGCAATGTTTCCACACTGTAGGGACTTTATGATTCTATGAATAGCACAACATAGTCATACACATGGAATAATACCTTACAATTTCCAAAGACACACAGTGTGGGTTCCACTAGGGCCACACAGTCAAGTCCAGAGCACAGGCAAAAGAACTGAACTCCAGAGATGAAGCGAGAGTGACTGCCTTTGACATTATTGGAGAACCTGACCAAGAGTGGCATGAAAGAGCCCTTGCAGACAGAAATCTCCCCACTGTTTGGAGACACACCTGGCACAAAGAAAGATAGTTGTGGTTTATGAAGGTTAGTTATCTAAGCTCCAGGACATTTCTGTAGGAGTTCCTCAGGATAGTGTCCCAGGCCCCAACCTTCTTCAGCTGCTTCATAAATGGTCATGCCTCCATAATAGCATCGGAAGTGGGGGTGTTCCACTTTTACTTACACAATGTTCAGCAATTTTCATGACACCTCAGTTACTGACGTTGGGAAGATCCAAATGCAGAAGAACTTGGACAATATTCAGGTTTAGAGTGCTCATGGGTAAATGACATTCACACTCACAGACATAAGGCAATGGATATGCCCAACATTGAGGAAATATAAAAGTTTTTCCTTGACATTCAATGACATTACATCACTGAATCCTCTATTAACAACATCTTGGAGATTACCATTTATCAGATAGTGAACTACACCAGCCAAATATATTTGTTGTTGCAACAGCAGATTAGAGGCTAGGATTTATGCAACTCATCCCATCTCCCCAGAGCCTTTCTAGTATTTGCAGGCACAAGTCAGAAATGTAATAGAATATTCTCCACTTCCCCAGATGGTTGCATCTCCTGAAATGCCTCAGGACAAAGCCACCCACTTGAATGTCACCCTCTCTGTAACATTCAATTTCACTCCCTTCACTTCCAATGCACAGTAGCATCAGTATGTACCATCATCAAGATGAATGGCAGTACCTCACCAAGGGTCCATCCACAGCACCTTCCAAAATCACTACTTCCAACTAGAAGGTCAAGAGAGCAGCAGATACATGGAAACATTAGCAGCTGCAAGTTCCCCTCCAAGACTTTCACCATCCTGACTTGGAAATACATCATCGTTCTCCACTGTTGCTGCGCAAAAATCCTAGAACACCCCTCCTAACAGTATAGTGGCTGAAGCTAAACCAAACAGATTACCATGGTTCAAATAAGTGGCTCACGACCACCTTCTCCAGGACAATTGGAGATGGACAATAAAAGCTGACCCACCAGTAACACCCACTTTCTATGAAGGAAAGAATAGGTACCATGTTCCTTTATATGACAATGACTAAATATGAATCATAATTTATTAGTTATGAAGGGCTTTGGGTCCTGATACCATGAAAAACAGATTTCCTCAACTTCTCTTGACGATAAATTGTATACTAAAGGTAAAATCTATCATCTGGCTGAGATGCAATTTCCAGAGATGCATGGGCAGTGCTGATTGGTGACCTTTGGGTATGAGATTTGGGAAGGGTCTTGTTATACTATTCCCTGGAGGCCTGTACGGACAGTACTTACCCAGGGGAAGCTGACCCACGAGACAGGTGAGGAGCAACAGGTAACCACCACCCGCCGCCATCTTGATCCCCGCCAGGTGTGAAACCCCCGGGCATGCGGCAGCCCATTGTGACTGCAACCCAGCCCTGCAGCCAATCACGGCACAGCTCGGCGCCGCGCGCGGGGTGTCCCCGGTCATGGCGACACACGCGCTTCGAGCAGTTGCCCAGAGCACGCGCACTGTGTCAGCTCAGGCGTTCAGATCTCAAGGAAATGTAGATGGATGGATGACTGACTAAAACACCCATAAAAAACCTATAATTATCATCAAAAGCTTATAATAATGATTCTAGATTTCATATTTAGAAGTATGAAATATAAAATCACGAATGTTCGAGTGACAAATTGTAAAACATTGGTTAGCCTTCAACTTGAATATTGATTGCAGTACCGGCACCACATTTTCGAAAATATGTAGGCAGTTAGGTGAGACTGTAGAAAATATTTTTAGATATTTTCTAACCAATGTGTTCAGAGATGTTATTACACTTCTTGAGCAGGAGAGATTTGAACCCAGGATCAGCATTGTTCATAAGATTGGTTCCAAATTTCTTCGGTAACTTAGAGTATCCTTCAGACGTTGAGAGGTGTTCTAAGTCATGAGGAGTCAGACTGAATACAAAAAGTGATATTGTTCTAATTAACAGAAGAGTTGAGAACCCAAGTACAAAGGTTTAAGGAACTTGACGGATGAAACAGTAGCAATCCGAGGCAAAATGTTTCCACAGCGAGTGGTTAAGATCTGGAATGACATCTCTGAGAATGTGGTGGAGGCGCTTTCAGTCATGTCTTTCAGAATGAATTGGGAGAGTTCCCTGATGGGAATATATTTACAGGGCAATGGGGAAAAGACAGAGGAAAAATGGTTGATTGCTCTTTCATACATACTGGCTAAATGGCCTCTTTCTGTGTTACAGCCATTCTCTCCCATCTTTTGAGAATCTAATTACCATTTTCACCATCTGGAGTGTATGTGAAGTTTCCCATTATTATGTACATTACTGCTACGCTGAATTATGCAATTCTGCAGGGAGGTGCATGTATGAAATGAGGCTGTACACTTACAACATTTAAAAGGCATCTGGATGAGTATATGAATAGAAAGGGTTGAGAGGGATATGAACCAAATGGGACTAGATTTATTTAGGATATCTGGTCAGCATGGACAATTTCAAAGGGTCTGTTTAGATTAGATTAGATTAGATTTGATTACAGTGTGGAAACAGGCCCTTCGACCCAACAAGTCCACACCGACCCGCCGAAGCGAAACCCACCCATACCCCTACATTTACCCCTTACCTAACACTACGGGCAATTTAGTATAGCCAATTCACCTGACCCTGCATATCTTTGGACTGTGGGAGGAAACCGGAGCACCCGGAGGAAACCCACGCAGACACGGGGAGAACGTGCAAACTCCACACAGTCAGTCGCCTGAGGCGGGAATTGAACCCGGGTCTCTGGCGCTGTGAGGCAGCAGTGCTAACCACTGCGCCACTGTGCCGCCCACCGTTCCTGTGCTTTGTATCTGTTTACCTCTCTGACTCTGTATGATTGATTAATAAATGTCTAATCACCAGTAACTGAATCACCACAAGGAAATGTTTGTGTTTAAAATTTGCTGTCTAACTTTATTAATGCTCACCAATTTTCCAAAACCGCTAGTGTAGAGCAACAAACTGTGTCTATAATCCCTCCAATTCTAAAACAATCATGTCAAACAAATAACGTGCAGTGGATTATAGTCCATTTAAGGGCAACTTAAAAATGTCAGACATTTTGATGCTTTTGAAAATCACCAAAATTGGAGGTGGAAAGTATGTGTCTGTAAAGTTTGGATAATGATCAGCTATGCATGTTTAAAAGCTGGGCTGCTTGCTGAAAATTCAGACATATTCAGCTGGAAATTATACAAACTACTAGCAAGTATTCATTTCAGTTCTTCTTTCAAAAAGACCTGCTATGAATTGTCACTTTGTAAGCTGTACATGTAACAAACATATAGTTTGCATCAGTTGATTCTAATCATTAACATTATCCCATTATTGCAGCTCTATGTAACAATGATCTCCATTGGAAAAGTGTCTTTAAGTGGTCTGAACATCTCTGGAAACCTAAGCCAGGTGAGAATCAACGATACTGAAGAGCAAAGAGAAACTTTTATTTTCTTGTAACCTTTTCTGTTATTGTTTGGTACATAGTACCAGCTGGAATGTGGGATCACATTAATTACATGGTTGATGAAGTAAAGAAACATATACAACTTGTGTATTTTCAGCAAGAAGCGAGATTAGGGTAAATTTGTCTCTTGCGTGCTCCGGAGAGATGGCTTTATCTCTTGGGAATGATGTTGAGAAATTACATTCCTGCAGCTCTGAATTTCCATTTGATAAAATGAATAGCATGTGTGGTTTTTCAGCAAAGGTCACCATAATCTTACCAGACGATAGGGCTGCATTCTCATTCGGGAGATGGCTGATGGTGTTTTAACCTGAGGGAGGATGACCATACCACAGGCAAAGTTGAGAAGGAAAGTCCTTCATGGTAACCTCAGCTGGTATGGGAAGTGAAATTACATCATAAACCAGCTGTCTATGTTTTAAGCTGAGGTCAGGTTCGAAGCGGAACCTCACACCTAAAGTGCATTGTTTAACCTGAGATGTCACCTCTTGTACATAAATAAAATCTTTAATTATCTAGGGACAAAGATTTGAAAGAAATCTGTGTTTTGCATTTTAATCAGTAGTCTAACTCCTAACTGATTAAAGGATTCAACAAGGGCACCTAGTGTTAATGTTGTTAACCTTTTGCTTATAAATACTGTTTTATAACTCTCAATCATACCACGCCTGAGAAACAAGCTGACCTCCGAAAGCTTGCAGTTTCAAATAAACCTGCTGGACTAAAACCTGGTGTCGTTTGATTTTTGACCTTATTCATCCCAGTCCAACTCCAACCTCTCCACATGAAGAAAACTCAAGCGATGTGCATTTGCAGCTAATTTATTGATACAGAATGAAACATGTTATAATTTCGCACATTCCCATGTTCTAGTCCATAATAAGATCTATAGAAAACCAAATTCAAAATGGCATAAAATGTAATATAAAGCAAGTTTGCATTTTCCGTACAATTGCTTCCAGAGTCTGCTAATGAAAATAATTATTAAACTTAGACTATCCAGTTTTTGTATAGATCAGCATAATGATTAAGACATACGACCTTTGTCTGAATATTCATGGGGTTTCTCCTGATCTTTCAAGATAACTTCAGCACTTACTCCATTTTCATCAATCTTCCACCAAGAGTATAGCAGCAAAGTAGGAAAACCTCCAAAGCTATTTTCCTTCATAATCAACAAGGACCAGTAGTGTTATTAGAATCATAGAATCCTTGCAGTATGGAAGCAGGCCATTCCACCTATACTGACCCCTGGAAGACCATCCCACCAGACCCACCTCTCTATATCCCTATGTTTTCCATGGCTAATCCACCTAGCTTGCACATCTCTGGACATTGTGGGCAATTTGCACCTCTTTGGACTGCGGGAGCAAACCCTTGGAGTCATGTGGAGAATGTGCAAACTCCACACAGACAGTCGCTTGAGACTGGAATTGAACTTGGGTCCCTGGCGCTGTGAGGCAGCAGTGCTAACCACTGAGCCACCATTCCATCCCTGCAAAAAGCCCCAGATCCAATGTGACAGGTTGAAACATGATTCCAGACCCTCAAAAAGGCAGAAAACTTTGAAGACAAATGCACTTCCCAAATCAGATCTTTACATTGCCACTCAATGTCACTAAATATTGAGAGTAAATGATAGCGCTGACCTTTGATCATGAGTATGAACTTTTTGTGCCATGCATGTCAGATAAAGGTTCTTCAATCAGAGCAACTCATCCAAGGTTGGCATCCAAAGGGCTGAGTATAATCCAGTTTTATTCATGTAAGTTAATTCATTTAGCTGACAAAATAAATCCAGTAGGCTACATGGTGGCCATTACTGATACCAGTTTTTTATTCCAGAATCGTTTGATTAACTAAATTTAAATTCCACAGCTGCCATGTGGATACAAATCCTTCTATCTTTCTACCATTCCTATTCATTCAATACCAACAATTATCTGCAGTAGGGTAATGCTTTGCTGAAATAACAAAACATTGATGCAAATGAAACCATCAACATTGTCATTCTACAGACTCTGCAATCCCACTGAGGATTTTCATCAGCTTGTCTTAATTTATGTTGAAGTTCGGTTTCAGGAGAGGATGCTCTATATCGTGGCCCCCTTGACCAGTCATAAAACTATATTAATGATCATTGTGTTTTTTAAGTGGAAAAAGAGTATACCATAGATATGAAGCTAGACAAATAATACTTTAGTTTTACTTTCTACAAAGCTAAAATCTAAATGCTGTGATTATAGTTATCAGTTGTACTATGGACAGAAAATAAGTCCCTTGAAGATTCTTTTGGTGCTTCCTTTTGATGAGATCATGGGGCTTGACAGATTGGTGTACCTTCTGCAATATACCACACTTCATTATGTCGACCAGTTAATGTCTTTGGACTGAATGAAAAAGAAATTTTAAAAATTAATTTTTATTGAAATTAAAATTGCAAACTAATATTCACAACATACATGACAGAATGGAGAATTGCCCCCAGTCTTTTTCTTTAGTTTTTAATAGTGATGTTAAGTGTGTGATTTATATATATTAATTACACTTGTTTTAGAATTTGGATTTTGAACTAGTGGTTTCTGTCTATGAGTGAGTTAAATAATTAACTTGTCATTTTTTTTCTGAAGTCATGATTTTTAAACCATTATGAGGGGGCAGTTCTAGAGTGATAATGTGGATTTGTTTGCGAAGTGCGAGTTTATGATTGAAAAGAGCAAACATTGAAAAGCATTAGTTGCCTTTAGTTTAGAAGAATCAGGAAAGGATTTTTCTTTTGCCTGGGGAAAGACCCAGAGAATAGCAAATTTTTGGTTTCAGTTCACAGAACATGGTTGAGGTTAGATACAAGACAGTCTTTTCCTAGATGGGTTAGATATAAGACAGTCTTCTCAGAACAGTGAGGAAATAGGTTACTTCAGAGTAAAGATTTTAGTTTGAAAATTATGGACCTGACATGTTTTGTTAAAAATGTGATGGAGTTATCTGAAGCTAAGAATGTTCAAGTTTGGTTGTGTAATACTTTAAGGAAAACTCTATCAAACTCTGAAGACTGGGAGTTGATAGCAATAGTTAAATGAAACCTATAGATGTAATTGAGAAGTGAGCTGTTTCTGGTATTTCTGCACTGTAAAGGATGTTGGGGTAGATAGGATGCTATTTTACTGTGTGATTTGAAATCTTTCAAATTATGTTATATGCAAGTGGCCTGGTGCATAATAAACTTCTGGTTTCTTGTTAAAACAAAATTGTACCATTTCACTGAAAGACCACCTTGTCAAATTGAATGAAAAATAAAATCTGATCGGTCAAGCTGGATTTCCATCTGAGATCTGACTTGTCCAGTAGCTTCACCAACTGGGATCATAACACACTCTTCTAGGACAATGTAAGGGAGACAAAAAAATTCAAGCAAAATAGAACCATCTCCACAGTCAGTACTACTAAGTGTATATGCAAATTGGTCTTCCTTTCTGCTGGATGGGAAATATTTTGACTTTTCTTGTGTCACTTGAGTAGCCAGTGTTTGAACTCATCATTTGAGATATTATAGATCTATATCTTTTTTAATATCCAGTTTAGGCCATTTAGAACTGAGATGAAAAGAAATTTCTTTACATAGAGAGTGGTGAACCTGTGGAATTCTCTGCCACAAAGAGCTGTTGAGGCCAAACATTGACTATTTTCAAGAAGGAGTTAATATAATTCTTGGTGCTAAAGAGATCAAAGTGCATCAGGAGAAAACAGGAACAGGGTTCTAAGTTGGATGATTGGCCATGAACATACAATATAGAGCAGGTAGAATGGCCTACAATGCTCCTATTTTTTATGCTTCTTTTAAGGGGAAACTCATAGTGTCATTGTATTGCTCTTTGTACATCACCATTTCATTATAGTTAAATTTGTGAATTCAATATAGAGGATGGCAGATGTGATTGCCTGCCCTGCTCCATGCAATGTAACACATTGTGTATCAGTTCACTCAATTACCTGGATAACGATTGCTTTAAAGCAAAGGACTGCTGAACATGCATTAAATCATTACCTATTGTAGCCAGCGCCAAAATAAAAACTGGAATCAAATTGTTCAGCAGCATTTTCCAGCTGCTGTTTCAAACTCTTGGCATTGGATTTTGAATTCAATGTCATTAACCAACCACCAAACGATTTCACATAGGCATACATATCTGGGAAATCAATGAAGTAAACCTGTTTAATATAAAAGAAAAAAATGTCAAAATGTTAAGATGGAAAATAATGGAATCAGTGATAAAATAAATTCCTTCTTTAAAACTGCCCTGTTCCCTAAATATTAAGTGCCATAGAATTGCATGTTTTAGGTTTATGTCTGAAATTTAGTATGTATTAAACTCCTGGTCCAATGTGATAGGCAGAATCATGATAGTCGACCATCAGTAGTAACAGAAAACTTTGAGGACTACCACGCTGCTCTTCACAATGTTGCTGAATGGTGGGAGCAAGCGTTACTATTGACTTCGAGTTTACATCGAAAGGAGATGCTAAGATTAAGTTAAAGAATTGAATTAAGGTTTTAAAAATATATCAAGTATACATAAAACTTCCTTGTTTGAAGTGTCAAGCAGCAACTCACTGACTATAAAAAAAACTAGAAATTAGTTTCAAGTCATTGTGCTGCAGGGGTCAAATGTACTGAATCATAAATTAATAAGAAGTGGACAATTAATAATCAATTTGGATAAGCCAACCCTATCTAATGATGCACATTTATGGATGAAGCTTTGCTTGCTGAGCTGGAAGGTGCGTTTTCAGATGTTTCGTCACCATACTAAGTAACATCATCAGTGAGCCTTCAGATGAAGCCTTCATCCGGAGGCTCACTGATAATGTTACCTAGTATAGTGACGAAACATCTGAAACATCTTTGGTCCAACTTATCCATGCCAACTCGAAATCCTAACCTAATCTAGTCCCATTTGCCAGCACTTGGCCCATATCCCTTTGAAGCCTTCCTATTCATATAACCATCCAGATACCTTTTAAATGCTGTAATTGTACCAGCCTCCACCACTTCCTCTGACAGCTCGTTCCATACACGGACCACCCTCAGCATGAAAAGTTTACTTCTTCGGTCCCTTTTATATCTTTCCCCTCTCACCCTGAACCTATGCCCTCTAGTTCTAGTTTCGGACTCCCCCACCCCAGGGAAAGACCTTGTCTGTTTATCCTATCCATGCCCCTCATGATATTATAAACTTCTAGAAGGTCATCCCTCAGCCTCCGACGCTCCAGGGAAAATAGCCCCTGATTATTCAGTCTCTCCCTAAAGCTCAAATCCTCCAATTCTCAGAACATCCTTGTAAATCTTTTCTGAAACCTTTCAAGTTTCACAACATCCTTCCAATAGGAAGGAGACCAGAACTGCATGCAATATTCCAAAAATTGCCTAACCAATGTCCTATACAGCCGCAATATGACCTCTCAACTCATATACTCAATGCTCTGACCAATAAAGGAAAGCATACCAAATGTCTTCTTCACTATCCTGTCTACCTGCAACTCTACTTTCAAGGAACTATGAAGCTGCACTGCAACGTATTCTGAGGTAACCTTTTTCGCTGTCCACTACACCTCTAATTTTGCTGTCGTAGAGTCATAGAGATATACAGCATGGAAACAGACCCTTCAATTCAACCCATCCATGCCGACCAGATATCCCAACCCAATCTAGTCCCATCTGCCTGCAAGCTTACTAACTATACCTCCTCTGTTCACATCCAAATCATTTATATAAATGACGGAAAGTAGTGGACCCAGCACCGAGCCTTGTGGCACTCCGCTGGTGACAGGCCTCCAGTCTGAAAAGCAACCCTCCACAACCACTCTCTGTCTTCTGCCTTTGAACTGGTTCTATATCCAAATGGCTAGTTCTCTCTGTCTTCCATGAGATCTAACCTTGCTAACCAATCTCCCATGAGGAACCTTGTTGAACACCTTACTAAAGTCCATATGGATTATATCTACAGCTCTGCACTCATCAATCCTCTTTGTTACTTCTTCAAAAAATTCAGTCAAGTTTGTGAGACATGATTTGCCATGCACAAAGCCATGGTGACTATCCCTAAGTAGTCCTTGCTTTTCCAAATACATGTAAATCCTATCCCTCAGGATTTCCTCCAACAACTTACCCACCACCGATGTCAGGCTCACTTGTCTATGGTGCCCTGGCTTTTTTAACCACCTTTTTAAAAATAGTGGCACCATGTCTGCCACCCTCCAGTCTTCTGGCACCTGACCTGTGACTATCGATGATCCAAGTATCTCAGCAAGGGGCCCGGCTATCACTTCCCTAGCTTCCCACAGAGTTCTCGGGTACACCTGATCAGTCCTGGGGATTTATCCTTTTGTATGCATTTCAAGACATCCAGCACCACCTCCTCTGTAATATGGACATTTTTCAAGATGTCACCTTCTATTTCCCCACATTCTATACATTTCACGTCCTTCTCCACAGTAAACACTGCCACAAAGTACTCATTTAGTATCTTGCCCATATATGCGGCTGCACATAAAGGCTGCCTTACTGATTTTATCTCCCCAATTACCCTTTTGTCCTTAATGTACTTATAAAAACCCTTTGGATTCTCCTTAACCCTATTTGCCAAAACTATCATGTACCCTTTTTGCCCTCCTGATTTCCCTCTTAAGTATACTCCTACTGCTTTTATACTCTTCTAAGGATTCACATGATCTCTCCTGTCTATACTTGTCATATGCTTCCTTCTTTTTTTTTACCAAAACCTTAATTTCTCTCGTTATCAAGAATTCCCTACACCTACTATCCTTTCCTTTCACCCTAACAGGAATATACTGTCTCTGGACTCTCATCTTATTTTTGAAGGCTTCCTGATTTCGAGCCGCCCCTTTACCTGCGAACATCTGCCCCCAATCAGCTTTTGAAAGATCTTGCTTAATACTGTCAAAATTGGCCTTCCACCAATTTAGAACTTCAACTTTTTTCCATCACTATTTTAAAGTTAATAGAATTATGGTCGCTGGTCCCAAAGTGCTTCTCCACTGACACTCGGTCACCTGCCCTGCCTTATTTCCCAAGAGTAGGTCAAGTTTTGCACCTTCTCTAGTAGGTACACCCACATATTGAATCTTGTATACACTTATCAAATTCCTCTCCATCTAAATCCTTAACACTATGGCAGTCCCAGTCTATGTTTGGAAAGTTAAAATCCCCTACCATAACCACCCTATCATTCTTACAGATAACTAAAATGTCCTTACAAATTTGTTTCTCAATTTCCCGCTATTAGAGGGTCTATAATACAATCCCAATTAGGTGATCATTCCTTTCTTATTTCTCAGTTCCACCCAAACAATTTCCTTGGTTGTATTCCCAGGAATATCCTCCCTAAGTACAACAGTAATACTATCCCTTATCAAAAACACTACTCTCCCTCCTCTCTTGGTCCCCTTTCTATACTTCCTATAGGATTTGTATCCTGGAACATTAAACTGCCACTCCTGTCCATCCCAGAGCCACGTTTCTGTAATGCTATGATATCACAGTCCCATGTTCCTAAACATGCCCTGAGTTCATCTGCCTTCCCTGTTAGGCAACTTGCATTGAAATAAATGCAGTTTAATTTCTTAGTCCTGGAAATGTGTTGCTGGAAAAGCGCAGCAGGTCAGGCAGCATCTAGGGAACAGGAGAATCGACGTTTCGGGCATTAGCCCTTCTTCGGGAATTGCCCGAAACGTCGATTCTCCTGTTCCCTAGATGCTGCCTGACCTGCTGCGCTTTTCCAGCAACACATTTCCATCTCTGATCTCCAGCATCTGCAGACCTCACTTTCTCCTCAATTTCACCTTGTTGCTTTGTTCCTTCCTGCCCTGACTGTTTGACTCGCCCCCTTTCCCAACTGTACCAGTTTCAGATTGATCTCTTTCCTCACTATTTGCCTGGGTTCCATGGCTCCCCCCCAAATCCTCCTGAGCATCTCTAGCAACTCTCCCTGCCAGTATATTAGTCCCCTTCCAATTTAGATGCAATCCGTCCTTCTTGTACAGGTCACTTCTACCCCAGATGAGATTCCAATGATCCAAAAACGTGAACCTTTCTCCCATGCGCCAGCTCCTCAGCCATGTATTCATCTGCTCCATCTTCCTATGCCTACCCTCAGTAGCTCATAGCACCGGGAGTAATCCAGATATTACTACCCTTGAGGACCTCCTTTTTAAATTCCCACCTAACTTTCTATATTCTCCCTTGAGAATCTCATCCTTTTCCTTTCCTATGTGGTTGGTTCCAATGTGTACAATGACCTTCTGCTGGTCCCTCTCAACTTTGAGAACATTCTGCACCCTCTCTGAGACATCCTTGATCCTGGCACCAGGGAAGCAACACACCGTTCTGATTTTTTGCTGCTAGCTGCAGAAACGTGTTTCTGTGCCTCTGACTAGAGTGTCCCCTTCACAGTTGATTGCTTGGAACCCGACATGCCCTTCATTGCCTTATAGCCTGTCTCGAAACCATAAACTTGGCTGTTCATGCTACATTCCCTTGAGAATCCATCACCTCCTACATTTTGAAATGTTTGAAATGGGGAAACTCCTGCATTACCTGCCTACCCTTCCTGGAGTTAACCCATCTACCTGACTGTATCTGTAGCTTTTCTCCCTTCCTATAACTGCCATCCATCACATCCTCTCACTCTTGTAAATTCCTCATTGCCTCTATCTGTCGCTGCAACCGATCCATGCAATGTGATAGGATTTGCAACCAAACACATTTACTGCAGACACAATCATCAGTAACATGGAAACACTAATATCTGACAGGAAGAGCATTTCACTGTATTAAAGTCCATCTTTGCTCCTTCGCAATCTACAGATCAAGAAAATAGCACTGTCCTTTTTGTCCTAAAAAACAGTGCTCTAGGCTAACTTAGTACTTAGGTTTAAATTTTTAAAAATTTAATCAAAAGACAGATTTCAATAAAACATATTAATCAAGAAAGAACCCACTCTATTCAGTACAGCAGAATTACAGCAAACTTGTACGTTAAAATTAAATTGGTTCAACATTCAGTTTCAACAAAAGTTGAACCATCTATCTACTCACATTAGTGTCAATGGGTGCTGGTGGATTCTGCTGATTACTAGCTGGCAACAAAAAATGGATGGTGTAGGTCTTGATATCTAAGAAATGTTTATCTTGAGGTATCTTCAGCAGAACTGGAGCTGTCATGTCAATATTTTTGCCTGTGTTTAAATAACACTGTTAGTACTTGTTCAATATGAAGCAAAATAGTTCTCCTATTCTACAATTGTATTTTTTTGCTAGATTGACAAATTTGGAGAAATTGGGTAAATACTGATGTTATGGTGAAAGTTGGATGAATTCCCATCTGTAGTCAGGCAAAGATTTTTATACAGCAAACTTTGTAGCTGTACCTCTTATGCTGTCATCCAAATCATTTATATTAATGATGAAAAGTAGTGGACTCAGCACCGATCCTTGTGGCACTTCACTGGTCACAGGCCTCCAGTCTGAAAAACAACCCTCCACTACCACCCTCTGTCTTCTACCTTCGAGCCAGTTCTGTATCCAAATGGTAAGTTCTCCCTGTATCCCATGAGATCTAACCTTGCTCACCAGTCTCCCATGGGGAATCTTGTTAAACGCCTTGCTGACGTCCATATAGATCACATCTACCGCTCTGCCCTCATCAATCTCTTTGTTACTTCTTCAAAAAACTCAACCAAGTTTGTGAGACATGATTTCCCATGCATAAAACCATATTAACTATCCCTAATCAGTCATAGAGTCATAGAGATGTACAGCGTGGAAACAGACTCTTCGGTTCAACCTGTCCATGCTGACCAGATATCCCAACCCAATCTAGTCCCACCTGCCAGCACCCAGCCCATATCCCTCCAAATCCTTCCTATTCATATACCCATCCAAATGTGTCTTAAATGTTGCAATTGTACCAGCCTCCACCACTTCCTCTGGCAGCTCAAACCATACACGTATCACCCTCTGCGTGAAAAAGTTTCCCCGTGGGTCTCTTTTATATCTTTCCTCTCTCACCCTAAACCTATGCCCCCTAGTTCTGGATTCCCTGACCCCAGGGAAAATACTTTGCCTATTTACCCTATCCATACCCCTCATAATTTTGTAAACCTCTATAAGGTCACCTTTCAGCCTCCAACGCTCCAGGAAAAACAGCCTCAGCCTGTTCAGCCTCTCCCTATAGCTCAAATCCTCCAACCCTAACAACATCCTTGTAAATCTTTTCTGAACCCTTTCAAGTTTCACAACATCTTTCCGATAGGAAGGAGACCAGAAGTGCACGCAATATTCCAGCAGTGGCCTAACCAATGTCCTGTATAGCCGCAATACGACCTCCCAACTCCTGTACTCAATACTCTGACCAATAAAGGAAAGCATACCAAATGCCTTCTTCACCATCCTATCTACCTGAGACTCTACATTTAAGGAGCTATGAACCTGCACTCCAAGATCTCTTTGTTCAGCAACACTCCCTTGGACCTTACCATTAAGTATAAAGGTCCTGCTAAGATTTGACTTCCCAAAATGCAGCACCTCGCATTTATCTGAATTAAACTCCATCTGCCACTTCTCAGCCTTGCCTTTCCGTGCTGTACATCTCTATGACTCTATGACCTTAACCAACATACTGACCTATGTGAATGTCGCGTGGGCAGAACCTGTTGTACAAGCATTACTAGATTTTATGGTATTGGAGACAAGGTTAATCAAACAATGGTGGGCGACTGTACATTAAGTTAAATATCACACAGCTAGCTACCTGACAAAGAAGCAGCGCTCCAAAAGCTTGTACTTTCAAATGAACCTTTTGGGCTATAACCTGGTGTTGTCCATTTTTAACTTTGTCCATCCCAGTCTAACACCAGCACCTCCATGACATGTACCTGCCTTAACTACAACTTCCTTATCTCCCTTTCTTTCTATTCTTCGTTGGCTGCCTGTCCCGTAATGGGTTTAAATTTAAAGTCTTGGCTCTCAGCTTTAGTTCCTGCTACATCCTCACCTTACCTTAATTCTATGATATGTGGCAGCTCTATATTTCTATTTTTTACTCCTCAACACCCTGCTGTCTTAATTCCATTTGCTTTGCATTATCCTGTGCATGACTCGAAATTGATGATAAAGCTTTTGATAGTTTTCCTTTCCTAAACTACTCTGCTTTTCTATCTCTCTTTAAAAGCTTTCTCAAAGCAACCTTAGAGTGGGGTTTGTCACAAGCAGACCCGAGGCTAGTATTTAATTGGGGGAGGAGGAATTACACTGTTATTAGGCAGGAACTGTGGAGCATAAATTGGGAACAGATATTCTCAGGGAAATGCAAGACAGAAATGTGGAGGTTGTTCAGGGAGCACTTGCTGTGAGTGCTGGATAATTTCGTCCCACTGAGGCAAGGAAGGGATGGTAGGGTGAAGGAACTTTAGATGTCAAGAGGTATGACATATCTAATCAAGAGGAAGAAGGAAGCTTACTTAAGGTTGAGGAGGCAAGGATCAGACAGGACTCTAGAAGATTACAAGGTAACCAGGAAGGAACTAAAGAATGGACTTAGAAGAGGTAGAAGGTGGGCATGAAAAAGCTTTGGCGGGTAGAATTAAGGAAATTCCCAAAGGTGTTCTGCAGTTATGTGAGGAAAAAGAGGTTGGCCAGAGTGAGGGTTGGGCCAGTCAGGGATAGTGGAGGGAACTTGTGCCTAGAGTCGGAGGACATATGGGAGGTCCTTAATGAATACTTTACTTCAGTATTCACTAGTGAGAGGGACCTTATTGTTTGTGATGATAACGTAAAGCAGGCTCATATGCTCGAATAGGTTGATGGTAAGAAGGAGGATGTGCTCGAAATTTTTAAAAACATGAGGATAGATGGGTTTCTGGGTCAGACTGGATATACCCAAGGTTACTGCGGGAAGTGAGGGAAGAGATTGTTGCATCTTTGGCAGTGATCTTTGCAACCTCACTCTCCACTATAGTAGTACCATATGATTGGAAGGTGGCAAATGCTTTTCCCTTGTTCAAGACAAGGAATAGGGATAATCCTGGGAATTACAGACCAGTCAATCTTACATTGGTGGTGGGCAAATTATTGGAGAGGATTCTGAGAGACAGGATTTATGATTATTTGGAAAAGCATAACTTGATTAGGGATAGTCAGCATGGCTTTGTGAGGGGCAGGTCATGCCTCAGAAGCCTTGTTGAATTTTTTGAGGATGTGACAAACACATTGATGAAGGTAGAGCAGTGAATGTTGCGTACATGGATTTTAACAAGGTGTTTGATAAGGTTCCCCATGGTAAGCTTATTCAGAAAGTAAAGAGGCATGGGATACATGGAAATTTAGCTGTCTGGATACAGAATTGGCTGGCCCAGAAGAGAAACGGTTGTAGTAGATGGAAAGTATTTAGCCTGAAGCACGGTGACCAGTGGTGTTCTGCAGGGATCTGTTCTGGGACCTCTCCTCTTTGTGATTTTTATGAATGACTTGGATGAGGAAGTGGAAGGGTGGGTTAGTAAGTTTGCTGATAACACAGAAGTTGTTGGAGCTGTGGGTAGTGTGGAAGACTGTGTAGATTGCAATGGGACATTGACAGGATGCAGAGCTGGGCTGAGAAGTGGCAGATGGAGTTCAACCTGGAAAAGTGTGAAGTGATTCATTTTGGAAGGTCAAATTTGAATGCAGATTACAGGGTTAAAGGCAGGATCCTTGGCATTATGGAGGAACAGGGGTCCACATTCACAGATCCCTCAAAGTTGCCAACCAAGTTGATAGAGTTGTTAAGAAGGTGTATGGTGTGTTGGCTTTCGTTAACAGAGGAATTGAGTTTAAGAGCTACAAGGTTATTCTGCAGCTACATTGAGTCCTGGTTAGATCACACTTAGAATACTGTGTTCATTCTGGTTGCCTCGTTATAGGAAGTATGTGGAAACTTCAGAGAGAGTGCAGAGAAGACTTAATAGGATGCTGCCTGGACTGGGGGGGCATGTCTTATGAAGAAAGGTTGAGGAAGCTAGGGCTTTTTTCATGGGAGCTAACAAGGATGAGAGGTGACTTGATAGAGGTGTACAAGATGATGAGAAGCATAGATAGCGAGAATGGCAAGAGACCTTTTCCCAGGGCAGAAATGGCTTTCACGTGGGATCATAATTTTAAGGTGATTGGAGGAATGTTTAGGAGTGATGTCAGAGGTAGGTTCTTTACACAGAGAGTGGTGAGTGTGTGGAATGCACTGCCAGCAGTGGTGGTAGAGTCAGATACATTAGGGACATTTAAACGACTGTTGGTTAGGCACATGGGTGATAATAAAATGTATGGTATGTAGGTTGGTTTGATCTTAGGGTAGGATAAAACTGAAGGGACTGTACTGTGCTAGACTGCTCTATAAAGTTTAGAGTGGGTTGGAAAAGCACAGCTGGTCAGGCAGCATCCGAGGAGCAGGAAAATCGACATTTCAGGCAGGAGCTCTTCATCAGCCCTTCTATGTCCTATGTTTCCCAGTTTGTTACAGTTCCAAGAGGGATATCCCAAACTGTTAAGCTCACAGGGAGAAGGCATGAACTGGCTTCCCTCTTTTAATCACCTGACCCTCAGTCACATGTGAAATCTGATCCCTTCCTTTTCACCCAGAATCAAATTAGCATACATTTTGAAAGGAGTCAATTTAACCAAGCTTTAGATTCATAGAGTCATAAAGATGTACAGCATGGAAAAAGAGTTAGTTTATTAATGTCAAAACATGCAAAGTACTAATAACATACAGATGTTATACACATAGATTAGAATTAACGTTTGAGTCCAAAAAGATAAAAGTCAAAAAGAAACATATGTGATTTTGTAACAAAAGCAGAAATTGTTGGAAAATTTCAGCAGGTCTAGCTGCATCTGTGGAGAGAAATCAGAGTAAACTTTTTGGCCCAGTGACTCTTCTTCAGAACTGGTGGTAGCTAGAAAAAGGTTAGTTTTTATGCAGAGGATAGGTTGGAGGGAGAGGGTAAGAAGTAAATGATAGGTTGAGGTAGAGCCCAAAGAGGAAAAAGAACAGTTCTCAGGCAAAGGAGTAGATAACAATCAGCCTAGGAGATTGAGTGGCTGCTGATGGGGACTATGAGTAGCAAACAATGGGTAGTGTGTAATAGCAGACCATGTGATAACAAGACTTGGTGTGTGGGATTTGGAGTATGGACATGGGAGAAGGTCACAGGATCTGTCTCTGAATTGTCATGAAGAACGGATAGTTGAATGTTGTGGCTGTTGCATTGGAGGTTACAGGTAACATTGACAAGGGTAGTTGAACAGTCAGTATTTGTTTTGTAGGTTGATTGAATTTCACAGAATCACAGAATTGTTTCAGTGCAGAAGGAGGCCATTCAGCCCATTATCCTGCACCAGCTCTTCAATCCAACATCGTCATCTAGTGACAACCTCCTGCTTCCCCCCGCATGCCCTTATACATTATTCAAAGTTTGGGTGAAGATTTGTATCTCGGGTGCTCGTTGTTGTGGTTCTGTTCGCCGAGCTGGAAATTTTTGTTGCAAACGTTTCGTCCCCTGTCTAGGTGACATCCTCAGTACTTGGGAGCCTCCTGTGAAGCGCTTCTGTGGTGTTTCCTCCGGCATTTATAGTGGTCTGTCCCTGCCACTTCCGGTTGTCAGTTTCAGCTGTCCGCTGTAGTGGCCAGTATATTGGGTCCAGGTCGATGTGTTTGTTGATGGAGTTTGTGGATGAGTGCCATGCTTCTAGGAATTCCCTGGCTGTTCTTTGTTTGGTTTGCCCTATAATGGTAGTGGCATGGCACTCATCCACAAACTCCATCAACAAACACATCGACCTGGACCCAATATACCGGCCACTACAGCGGACAGCTGAAACTGACAACCGGAAGAGGCAGGGACAGGCCACTATAAATGCCAGAGGAAACACCACAGAAGCACTTCACAGGAGGCTCCTAAGCACTGAGGATGTCACCTAGACAGGGGACGAAACGTTTGCAACAAAAATTTCCAGCTCGGCGAACAGAACCACAACAACTTATACATTATTTCTATCCAAATAATCATCCAATGCTCTCTTGTATGTCTCAATTGAACTTAGCTCCAACACACTTCCAGGCAGTGTATTCTATATCCTAACTACTCACAGTGAAAAAGCTTTTTGTCACATCACCCTTGCTTTATTTGCACATCACTTTAAACCTATATACCCTCTTGTTCCTTCAATCAATTGGAACAACTTATTCCTGTCTACTTCATTCGGCTCTCTCATGATTTTGAGAACCTCAATCAAGTCTTCTCTGAAAAGAGAACAGTCCCAACTCCTTCAATCTATATTCATAACTGAAGTTTTCTCATATCTGGAACTGTTCATGTAAATCGCTTCTGAAATCTCTCCAATGAATTCACTCCTCTCCTATAAAGTGATACCTACAGCTGTACACAGTACTCTAGCTGAGGTCCAGCAAATGACTTAGGCGAATTTAACATCACCTCCTCGTTCTTGTATTCTATCTCTTTTGGTAAAGCCAAGGACACTGTGTGCCGTATTGACTAGTCTCTCCACCTGTCCTACCACCTTGAATGACCTGTACACATATACACCTACTACATCTAATTTTGAAATCCTTGAAATTTTTAAAACAAATTCCTTGTAGCCTTGTCTCTTGTTGTCTCCATAAGCTCGTCTGACCTGGACAAACTGTCTTTTACCCTGATTTCAGGCAGTTGTGGATTATTTGTTCCAGTTGCTCATTTGTTGACAACATGGCTTTAGTCTTTTAGGTTCCATTCTCTGGAGTGTCACTTGTGAAAGACCCCTGCCTCTTCACTTTCCTCTGTTGCTTTAAGATTTGTTTGTAAAACTTAACAACTTAGTTTTGACAGAATCTTGGCACAACCTGTTCAATAATTGTTAAAAGTAGTTTTCATGGGCTTTCAAAAAACAGACTCTTTGCAATTAAAATGGTTCTGATTATTTTTAAGGAGGTATTTATTCCCTCCATCTTTGTTGGGTGCTCTTGTGTCAAAAATGATTCTTGTTTAAGAAAATAATTAAGTAGGCAGCTATGAATATTTGAAATAGGATCGGGAATAGACCATTTGGCCCCTAGAACCTACTCCATGATTGAAATATTTGTGTTTCAAATTCTACATTCTGATCTACACTCAATAATCCTTCATTCACTTGTCTAACAAGAAGCTGTCTACCTTTGCCTTAAAAATATTCAGTGAGCATTGCCTTCACCATCTTTTGAGGAAGAGAATTCCAAAGTCACACAACCCTATGAGTGAAAAAGTTCTCCTCATGTCTGTCTTAAAAAGATGATCCCTAATTTTAAAACAGGGTCCCCTAGATATGGACTGACCTACAAGAGGAAATATCTTTTCCACATTAACTTTGTCAAGACCTTAAATCAAGTCACTCCTCATACTTGTAAACTGCAGTGGAGTCAAGCCACTGGTCAACAATCAACCTGGTGTCGGACTTTATTTGCTCGCCATTGCGAAGAAATATGTAAGAACAAGCTTTGGTAGGTGCCATTTAATCTTTCCTCCCTCCCTGCAGACCACTGTCAGTTCTCTAGTCTTTTCCAAAATCACTGCACCTGACTACATAGACACAATATGGTGCTTTGTCCAGATGTTAAGCAATTTATTTTGAGTTAAATGTCCATTTTAACTTTGAAATAAAACTCTGAAAGTAAATGTTACAACTAGTGTGATTGTCCCTGTTATATTTAATCTTTGTTCTCATATTTGTACCTTCTGCATTTTTGCCCTGAATGTACTGAAAGAGCCTTGTGAATCCTGAGTACATGGCAAATTCCATTAAGAAGGACGTAGTGTTTGTAGCAACCCATTTTGAAGCATTGTAATGGCGAACCTACATGTGGAGCAATAAAGGAAAGCAGAGATTAAACATCAAACAGTCAGTTCAACTAGCTAAAGATCAAACCATGTAAACTTAACAAAGCATATCTTATTCCCAGCTACATGATTTTGATTCTGTTTGCCTAGATTAACCAGCTTTATGATTATTTCTGTGTAAACTTATACACTAAAATAACATGTTTTGTTTTCTGGACCCATGCCCATCAAAACTGGTTTGAAACTACTTGATCTCATTCCATGTAGGATGCTTATGGCTGATGACGAATGTCAATTGTCATTTGTTAGTCTTGTCTGGATCAAATTCAAGCTGTATTCAAGAGTAAAATAACTGTGTCCTCACTCAACAACTAATTACTATTTTAACCCTTTCCTTTCAGATGTCATTAGTTACTTCATAGAGATTAAATATATTTTTCAAATGTTGCTTATTGACATCATATACAGCGCCTATTGTTTTGAAGGTCAAAAGAAAAATGATCAATCCAATATTCTTTTTCAAATCCTATTTGTCCAAGGTAAGCAGTATGCAAAGCAAAAGAAATTCACTCCTGCAGAAATGAACTTCCCAGCTTCTTACATTATACACACTTTATTCATTTTACTCTAGAATTGAGAAGTAGTTCTGAGCTCCATTTCTCACCTCATAATCTGAAGTTTCACAAACAAGGTCATAGTTGAAACATTCCTTTACTTCATTGCATTGAGCTGGTTTAGAATCACTGCTCAAAGATGAATAAAAGAACAAAAAAATTGTAAGTAAATATTAGCCAAATCATCCTTGACCACCATTTCAGCATAGTAATCCATCTTAAAATAATGCTTGCATTTTTGACAGATACACCATTGAAGATGCTTAAAAGACATGTAAAGATAGGAAGTTTGATCTTTGAGATATATAACATAGAACATTACAGCTCAGTACAGGCCCTTTGACCCTTGATGTTGTGTTGACATGTGAAACCAATCTGAAGCCGATCTCACCTACACTATTCCATTATCATCCATATATTTATCCAATAACCATTTAAATACCCTTAATGTTGGCAAGTCTACTACTGTTGCAGGCAGGGCATTTCATGCCCTTACTACTCTCTAAGTAAAGAACCTACCTATCTATCACCCCTCAATTTAAAGTTATGTCTCCCCGTGCTAGCCATCACTATCCGAGGAAAAAGGCTCTCAATGTCCACCCTATCTAATCCTCTGGTCATCTTGTCTGTCTCTTTAAGTCACCTCTCAACCTTCTTCTCTCTAACCAAAACAGCCTCAAGTCCCTCAGCCTTTCTCATAAGACCTTCCTTCCATACCAGGCAACATCCTGGTAAATCTCTTCTGCACCCTTTCCAATGCTTCCAAATCCTTACTATTTTGTGGCAGCCAGAACTGTACGCAATATGAATTAAGTAGGAAGTTTACAGGGCTATTCTGTCTTGTGTTCCTGAACACTTCGGGCCATTTGGCATCTGATTGAGGGGGACAATGAAAGGAGATAGTTAAGTTTATCAATTCATGTTGTCTCCTAGCGCTGACTTGAATGCCTGTAGGAATCAAGGGGCCATTTATGATTTTTTGCTGGTGTTTTTTCGTCTTATTTCTGTCTCCTTCAGGAATTGACAAACAGATTTTGGCGGAGTGTATTGGGTTGCATCATCTAATGGAAAGAATCAGCATAATGATTCCCCTTATTTCAACAAGCAACCTTAGTGAGAATTTTCACACATATTATCATTCAGTATATATAACAACACTAACTAGCGAGCATTTCTGGCTAACTATGAGCAGTGAAAACTCTGGAAACTTTATATTCTTCCTTAATTTGAACAGTGTAGCCAAATTTCAGGCCTCTATCATTGGTTTGACTGAGTTCAGTTAAAAAGAAAGGAAGCCATACATGTATATTGCAGTTTGTACAACCATTGGATGTCTCAAAGTGCTTTCCAGTCACTTAAGTGTTTTTAAATTGTAATCACTATTATAAGAGGGCAAGGATCTGCCTGACTTGTATGGCTCAGCTATTCACTGAAACATTGAGCAGATCCTAAGTGATCTTTAAGTTTATAAGCTCTACACTTGTTGTATAAACCTAGTATTTTCCTATATATGCTATTGATTTGTAAGCACGTTTACACTAGAAAATACAGGCACTGTTTGCCAGTTAATGATTGTTTTCTGTTTTATAAAAGGCTGAAAGATATTCTATTGGTATCACTGATGGTAGTCTGTGATTAATCATGAGAGATGGTAAAACACCAGTTTTACACTATCCACGATAGAGTGTCTCACTTTGTAGAGTAATCCATCTCGTACCTGGACAAAAGCTGACTGCACTATGCTTTTGCTTATTAGTGTCTTTCCTATTCTCCTCCCTGAAGGCACTAACTATTCTTGAATTTCAGCTGTGTTGTAATTAGCATCCCCTAGTACCACACCGTTCCAGCACCACACTTTTGACTCTAATCTCCAGCATCTGCAGTACTCATTTTTGCCTTTCCCCTATACTTTGCCAGTTGGCCATTCTCCAAATGTGAGTCCAGACAATGAGTGCTGGCAAAATATCTGGCTGTGTCACAGAATACCTAAACCCAATCCTGTGCATTTTGCAGTGATGGTCAGTTGATCAGAAGTCTGTGTTTATTAGGAATTCAGAGCAAGGTGAAATAAAGACCTCATCACATTCAGCTATGATACTATAAGTTGCAGGACACATGATTGGTGCTTCTAAATCACAGTCTCCTATTTACTTCTTTGGGTACACTATTCATTTCTTACCTTATCCCAATTTCTGTCAGACCAAGGTATAGAAAGATAATTAGTCCAGCCCAGTACCTAAGGGGAGAAAAATACAACCAATCTAAACAATATAGATATAGTCCCACAATTTCAGTTTATATTTTGAAAATAAATCTTACAATCCTTCAATAGTTGTATCCATTTTTAAAAAAATGAATAAAAATAAAAATGAAATAAAAATAAAGAAGTCTAATATTTGGCAAGAAAAAGATATAGTAGACTGGGAAGATTAACACTCATTCTATCCCTCAGCTCCATCCAGTATGACTCTTCCCTGGAACTTTGGTCATTCCCTTAGTTTATTTTCTGTTCAGTGAAGGGATATGAGCATTGCTGACTGGGCCAGTATTTATTGCCTTTCTATAACTCTTGATCTGAGTGGCAGGCAAGATCTTTAGGAGAGCATTTAAGTGGGCGGCACGGTGGCACAGTGGTTAGCACTGCTGCCTCACAGCGCCAGAGACCCGGGTTCAATTCCCGCCTCAGGCGACTGACTGTGTGGAGTTTGCTCATTCTCCCCGTGTCTGCGTGGGTTTCCTCCGGGTGCTCCGGTTTCCTCCCACAGTCCAAAGATGTGCAGGTCAGGTGAATTGGCCATGCTAAATTGCCAGTAGTGTTAGGTAAGGGGTAGATGTAGGGGTATGGGTGGGTTGCGCTTCGGCGGGTTGGTGTGGACTTGTTGGACCGAAGGGCCTGTTTCCACACTGTAAGTAATCTAATCTAATTCAACCACATTGCTGAGGGTCTGCAGTCACATGTAAGTCAGGTAAGGTAAGGATGGCAGATTACTTACTCTAATGGACATTAAGTGAACCAGGTGAGTTTGCATAACATTCAACAATGTTTACATTGAATTATTGAATCTTAGAATAATCCCTACAGTGCTCAATTTTAATTCAAGATTTTTCTTGAATTCAAATTTCACCATCTGCCATGGGATTTGAAGGCCAGACTTTGGTCTGGGGTTTCTGGATAATTGTGCTACACCAGCACCTCCCCTATGGCAAAAGTATTTCAGGGATATACATAAAACTTATGTAGGTTTATTTTTTGTTAATGGAAATGAAGATATAGTCATTAGCTACCACAAATGCAGTCACTAGGTGGCAGTAGAAGAATTCGGAAATATAAATGCAGTGCAAAGTTAGTTTAACTTTTATTACTACTGGACTACATTTTACAATCAGTGGCGAAGCAGCACTACTTGAAGAGAGTTTCCCATAAGGATCTGTTGGTCTCTTTTGCTGTGCATTTCATCTTTCCCAATTTTAACTGGTACAAAGTCAAGGTGATCTCCAGGCAGCGAGCAATAGTGATGTCATCAAGCAGGGTAAACCCCCAAGCACATTGAATAATTTTCAACAAACCAAGAAGTAAAACTCACGTATTAATCTTCAATGTTTATACATTTTGCAGAGTATGAAAATAAATGCTGGGGCACACCAGAGAAGTTGAAATATTGTAAACAAGCTTTTAAGTATGTTATTACAAAAAAACCCAGGTATTTTTAAAGGGGAAAAATTGACGTTTTACAAATATAACATTTATTTTTCAGAACCATGACTTAGCATTCTATTAAAAAATTATGTTGCATTAACAAGTGACTATTTAAAAGTAATTTTAAAAAGAAAAGAAGGAAGTTCTGATATGTTGAATGTAATTGTAACAATTGCAGTTTACAGAGACTTCAATAGTGCACCTTTAGGAGAGGGAATCACTGATAACTGAAATTTTGCATTACATTATACAATCAGAAACAATTTGGCATCATTCCAATGCAAAATCTGGATTGTTGTTTCTGCTCTGAAGGGTAACTTCAATTTTCAGCCCATTGAGTTATAAAGAGAGGTTGGATAGGCTGGGATATTTTTCCCAGAGCATAGGAGGTTTATAAAATCATGAAGGGCAGAGAAATGTGAATGGCAGGTTTATTTTTCCAATGGTGGGGGATTTCAAGACTAGAGGGCATATTTTTAAGGTGAGAGGAGATAGATTTTTAAAAAAGACATGAGGCAATTTGTTTACACAGAGGGTGGTTCATGTATGGAATGAACTTTGAGACGAATTGGTGAATGTGGGTACAGTTACAACATTTAAAAAACACTTCGATAAGTATATGAGTAGGCAGGGTTTAGAGGGACCAAATGCAGGCAGGGAGGACTAGTTTAGTTTGCGATTATGATCGGCATGGACTGGTTGGATTGAAGGGTCTGTTTGTGTCCTGTATGACGCCAAGATTCTATGTTTTCCTCCAGATAGCAACGTGATGGTGCTTGCTGCCTGCGGTGCAACCTGTGGTGCCAAACAAGTGGTCATTTTTATGTATGAGTCAAATAATTGGTATTGACAAAATGTTAATCATGAGCATCATCGTAGCTGAGTTTGATCCTCTTATCATTTGTGAGAGAGTCACCTGGTTTGCAATCAGAAGCAGGAGCTCTCACTAATTCTCTTGTAGAGGCGAAATACAACTCTCCTACCTGCTGATTTACTTGACATTGCATAATTCAAAGCATCTACATTTATTTATAATTCATGGTTTTATTCAGTTATTTCCATTCTTATTATCTTTATTTATTGTTCCTGCTCTTAGCAGTTCCTAGATTATTCAGTTGTTACTATGGCATATTTAAATCTATCTTTTGCCAGAATCATTAGTATATGGTTGACAGATGTGATTTGGATCCGAATCAACATTTTTCCCCAGATATTTTACCCCCTGGGGATAAGCTAACTTTTTGGGGGGGGGGCAAGCTTTTCAGTTTGCGAGAGAGAAATAAACCATATTCAAGGATGTGAGCTGCAAACTGTATTGGTATGCTACCCCATGCAACTAGAAAGTCCTTAGCCTGTCTGCCATATGGGGATGATAGGAAGAGGTAATGGGAGGCTTTAACCAAAGCATTATTGAAACCCAGCCATCTCCCCTTGACCCCTGTTTCCTCTCTTACCCCCCAAATATATTTTAAAATAAATGTACTCCATTGTTCAGGGACCCAGAACACTAATGACTGTGTGATCCCTTCTGAGCCAAGGAAGGAGGCCCTCGCTGGAAGGGCAGGAGGAAGTTCTAGGCCAGCCCTATTCATTTGGCACACATCGCTTTTTTGTCATTCCATGTTATGCTTATTGTTTAATTCATTACTTGTGTCAAGTCTAGTTGTTGTTACTTTTAACTTAAGAAGTAAAATTGGTAATAAAGTTGATACACAGCTTAATTCCAGGTGGCAATGCTGCCTCATACAACACACAAAGAATCCCAGATGAGCAGGTGCAGACCACAGGTGATCAAGACGGTCTGCCTCGATGCTTGATGCCAAACTGCTAGATGCAGTGTTTACTCTTTTATTCTCATAGAAACTGAGTCAGTGAGTTGAAATAGACTTTTACTTTTTGAAAGCAATAAAGGATGGAGAAGTGGGAGCGATGGCATCAGCCGATTTAGGATTGTGGAAAGGGTACAGGACACAGTCATAAAAAGAAGTGAGATGACAAGAAATGTAAGTGTGAATAATGCCAGGGGTTTTAAGAGAGATGTCATGTGTGATTTTTTTGCCAAGATTACCCCATATTATGAAACCTTTTTTGCAACTAGTGCTGGGCTGTTGTTTATACACTGTATTTAGATTCTGGTGTGACAGTGTAATTTGACTAATTACAGTGGCAGACAAGAATTACTTTTAATTTTGTCAACCGCAACTAAATGAGCTCATACTATAATTATTATAAAATGTAAAATGGGAGAAACCTTATTAATGATCTGAATTTTAAAGAACATAAAACTGCCTTGAGTTTTGCATAAAGGAACTAAAACTACATCTCCTGTCGAGGTGAACACCTGTACTGTGCATTCAGAAGGAACAGAAGCCAATAGGCAATGTACAGATGCCTTGTGTGTGCAATCTCTAGGACTTCAATGGACAGTACATCACTATAATTGAGACATTCCTTTCTGTGCACAGCCACCAGAACAAATTTAGATGTGCACAGTTTAACCTTAGCTTTCAGATTACAGAATTTGCTTCTTGGCTAATTGGGCAAAGCAATATTTTGCCTTGGTATAGCCAGTGAATTTAATTTTCTTTCTCATTTAGCATTATTTGTTTTTTTCCTTGAAACATGGGGACTCCAAACTTAACCAATCCACCCAATTTATTGTCTTAGATAATTTCTAATCAAACACTTCAGAGGGGTTATTACACACCTCTGGAGCAGGTAGGACTTGAACCCTGGCCTCCTGGCTCAGAGATAGGTACAGTGCAACAAGAACCCACGTTTTTGCCTTTTTATTATAAATGCTGTTGTCTCTTCAGGAAATGGAGGATGTTGACAATTAGAAGCAAGGAGAGTTGTGCCTACGGTGTGGGAGAGAATACTTTAGACCAACAGTATTATTTCTAGGAATGACTGAGAGACCAGGTTGTCTGATAGCTATGGACCTTCAGGGAAACAGTATTGATCTGTAAGAGGATTACCAAACCAGTTCTGCAGCAGTATTGTGACAACTGTATTAAATCTTTGTGCTTTGTTTTTCAAAGTGTCACAGGGGAAACTGTCAGTTATGCCAATGTGCAGAACAAAGTTTTTCTGGGAGGCACTGAAGCAGTATTTCCAGCGAAAACTGATTAAAACACAGGATTACCAGTGAGAATGTACAGAGAATTGAGAAAGAATGTATTGTTAATTCTGCTATGTCAACCCATAAACATTGGAATTTTCACATCAGCTGATTTGATACTTTTCTTGCTACTGTTCCAACATTGGGTCAAGGTACTGCTTTCAAGTGCTTAAAACTACAGATACAGTAGTATCTGTACTATACTATAAACAGAAGAGCCTTGGGAAAAGTTGATGAGCAGAGAGATCTGGGAGTTCAGGTCCATTGTACCCTGAAGGTGTCTGCACAGATGAATAAAGTAGTCAAGGATGCATTTGGTATGCTTGCCTTCATGGACGGAGTATTGAGTATAAGAGCTGGCAGGTCATGTTAAAATTGTACAAGACTTTGATTAGACTGAATTTAGAATACTGTATGCAGTTCTGGTCGCCACATTACCAAAAGGATGTGGACACTTTGGAGAGGGTGCAGGGAAGGTTTACAAGAATGTTGCCAGGTATGGAAAGTGCTAGCTATGAAGAGAGGTTGAGTAGGTTAGGATTGTTTTCATTAGAAAAAAGGAGATTGAGGAGCGACCTGATTGAGGTCTACAAAATCATGAAGGGTAGAGACAGGGTGCATAGCGATAAGCTTTTTCCCACGGTGAAGGATTCAGTAATGAGAGGTCACGCATTAAAGGTGAGACAAGAAAAGTTTAAGGGGGATACCCTTGGCAAGTACTTTACACAGAGGGTGGCAGGTGCCTGGAACATGTTGCAAGCAGAGGTAGTAGAGGCAGGCACAGTAGATTCATTTAAGATGCACCCGGACAGATGCATGAGTAGGTGAGGAGCAGAGGATACAGATGCTTAGGAATTGACTGACAGGTTCAGACAGTACATCTGGATCGGCTCAGGCTTGGAGGGCTGAAGGGCCTGTTCCTGGGCTGTAAATTTTCTTTGTTCTTTGTTCAGTATGGCACTTACAAATGTTTTAAAATTTAAAGTAATTTTGTACTTTTGTTAAAATTTATTTGAATTATTAGTTAGTATTAACAAGCAGTGTTGCAGCCACCACTGGTGTAGTGTCAGGATAATTAAGGCAAATTCTGCATCTACAACAATTCAGGGTCTGAGTTTTCCTGGGTAGCAAAATTGGTGCTTCAAGACTCCAAAGTACATTCTATCTGGCCTCAGGAGTCGGTATCATTGTTAGCAGATAGTGATATTTTCAATTTTAGTGCTACACATCCAGAGTCCTAACATCAATATTACCATTTCAAAAGGGGATAAAATAAATTATCTTAAAGTTACTGATCTTAAGTAATGAGGTTTAGAACTGCTCAGAATGAGATTTCTACTGCAGAGATTGTCCCGTTCAAAAAAAGAGCATAGATTTACAATGACTTGTTTGTGTTAGAAACCTAACAACTTGTCATTGCTGAAGCATGCATTGTTCATAATAGATTGAAAATTCTACATTTAAATGTTAAATTAAGTTTTATCAAGCATTATCGATCATTGTGATACCTTCTGGGGAAGGTGGGACCTGTACAAGGAGGACAGGCTACACCTGAACTGGAGGGCTACCAATATCCTGGGCAGGAGATTTGCAAGAACTGTTTGGGAGGGTTTAAACTAGTTTGGCATGAGGATTGGAACCAAAGCTATGGATCAGATGATTGGGTAGCTGGTGAACAGGATAGAGCATGCAGAGAGTCTATGAGGAAGGATAGATAGTTGATCGGGCAAAGTTGCAGTCAGTGTGATGGGTTGAAGTGTGTCTATTTTAACGCAGGAAGTGTCAGGAATAAAGGTAATGACAATAGTAATGCTCTCCCACTGAGACATCTGATACCTGACCTGGTTCACTGCCAAGCTCCAAATCCAATATGGCCTCCCTTCTAGTCAACCTATCTGCACATTGAGTCAGGAATCCTTCCTGGACACACCTGACAAAATCTGGTCCATCCAAACTATTTGCACTTAGATGTTCCAATCAGGAATAAAGGTAATGAACTTAGAGCATGGATCAGTATGTGGAGCTACGATGTTGTGGCCACTATGGAGACTTGGATATCACAGCAGCAGAAATGATTGTTGGATGTTCTGGGGTTTTGATGTTTCAAAAGAAATAGGGAGGGAGGTAAAAGAGGTGGGGAGTGGCATTGCTAATCAGGGATGGTATCACAGCTGCAGAAAGGGAGATCATTGAAGAGGGTTTCTCTACTGAATCATTATGGGTAGAAGTCAGAAGCAGATAAGGAGCAGTCACATTATTGGGAGTTTTCTATAGACTCCCGAATAGCAACAGAGATATTGAGGAGCAGCTTGGAGGCAAATTTTGAAAGGTGCAGAAGTAACAGGGCAGTTATCATGTAACATTGATTGGAACGTCTAAGTGCAAATAGTTTGGATGGACCAGATTTTGTCAGGTGTGTCCAGGAAGGATTCCTGACTCAATGTGCAGATAGGTTGACTAGAAGGGAGGCCATATTGGATTTGGAGCTTGGCAGTGAACCAGGTCAGGTATCAGATGTCTCAGTGGGAGAGCATTACTATTGTCATGGAGAGGGATAGAAGCAGACTGTATGGGAAATTATTTAATTTGGGGTGGGGATTTACAAGGCTATTTACAAGGCGGGAACAGTGGAGCATAAATTGGGAACAGATATTCTCAGGGAAATACACGATAGAAATGTGGAGGTTGTTTAGGGAGCACTTGTGAGTGCTGGATAGGTTTGTCCCACTGACGCATGGCAGAGATGGTAGGGTGAAGGAACCTTGGATGACAAGAGCTGTGGAACATCTAATCAAGACGAAGGAGAAACCTTTCTTAAGGTTGAGGAAGCGAGGATCAGGCATGGCTTCAGAGGGTTACAAGGTAGCCAGGATGGAAGTGAAGAATGGACTTAGGAGAGCTAGAAGGGGACATGAGAATGCTTTAGTGGCTAGGATTAAGGAAAACCCAAAGGCATTCTTACATTTATGTGAGGAACAAGATGATGGCCAGAGTGAGGGTAGGGCCAATCAGGGACAGTGGAGGGAATTTGTGCCTGCAGTTGGAGGAGGTAGGGGAGGTCCTTTTAATGAATACTTTGCTTCAGTATTTGCTAGTGGGAGGGACCTTGTTGTTTGTGAGGACAGTGTGAAACAGACTGATATGCTCGAACAGGTTGATATTAAAAAGGAGGATGTGCTGGAATTTTGCAAAACATGAGGATGGATAGATCCTCTGGGCCAGACATGACTGGATGGTGGCAAATGTTATTCGCTTGTTCAAGAAAGAGAATAGGGATAACCCAAGGAATTATAGACCATCAGTCTTATGTTGGTGGTGGGCAAATTATTGGAGTGGATTCTGAGAGACAGGATTTATGATTATTTGGAAAAGCATAGCTTGATTAGGGATAGTCAGCATGGCTTTGTGAGGGGCAGGTCATGCCTCACAAGCCTTGTATTCTTTGAGGATGTGACACAACACATTGATGAAGATAGAGTAGTGGATGTGGTGTACTTGGATTTTAGCAAGGTGTATGATAAGGCTCCCCATGGTAGGCTCATTCAGAAAGTATGGAGACATGGGATACACGGAAATTTGGTTGTTGAGATGCAGAATTGGCTGGCCAATAAAAAACAGAGGGTGGTGGTAGATGGAAAGTGTTCAGCCCAGAGCTCGGTGACCAGTGGTATTCCGCAGGGATCTGTTCTGAGACCTCCGCTCTTTGTGATTTTTATAAATGACTTGGATGAGGAAGTGGAAGGGTGGGTTAGTAAGTTTGCCGATGACACAAAGGTTATTGGAGCTGTAGATAGTGTGGAGGGCTATTATAGGTTGCAACGGGACATTGAGAGGATGCAGAGCTGGGCTGAGAAGTGGCAGATAGAGTTCAACCTGGAAAAGTGTGAAGCGATTCATTTTGGAAGGTCGAATTTGAATGCAGATAATGGGGTTAAAGGTAGGATTCTTAGCAGTGTGGAGGAATAAAAGGATCTTGGACTCCACGTCCACAGATCCCTCAAAGTTGCCACCAAAGTTGATAGGGTTAAGGTGTATGGTGTGTTAGCCTTCATTAGTAGGGAGATTGAGTTTAAGAACTACAAGGTTATTCTGCAGCTCTATAAAGCTCTGGTCAGACTATACTTGGAATATTGTGTTCAGTTCTGGTTACCTCATTATAGGAAGGATGTGGGAAGCTTTATAGAGAGTGCAGAGGGGATTTACCAGGATACTGCCTGGACTGGAGGGCATGTCGTATGAAGAATGGTTGAGGGATCTAGGACTTTTCTCATTGGATCAAAGAAGGATGAGGGGTGACTTGATAGAGGTGTACAAGGTGATGAGAGGCATAAATAGAGTGCATAGCTAGAGACTTTTTCCCAGGGTGGAAATGGCTATCACAAGGAGTCATACTTTTAAGGTGATTGGAGGAAGATTTAGGGGAGATGTCAGAGGTAGTGGTGGGTGTGTGGAATGCACTGCCAGCGGTGGTAATAGAGTCAGATAAATTAGGGACATTTAAACGACTGTTGGATAGACACATGGATGATAATAAATGTATGGTATGTAGGTTGGTTTGATCTTAGAGTAGGATAAAACTGAAGGGCCTGTACTGTGCTGAACCGTTCAATGTTCCATGTTCTATGTCCCAAATTGGATAAAAGTGATATTTACAAGGGACATATGTTATATATTTTAAAAGGGATTTCAATATTATTGATCTGTTGACTGTTAGCTTTGAACAAACAGCACAATAACACTATCAATTCCAAAATAACTAACTTAGAAGTAATGTAAATTGCGTATTGCAGAAAAATAATTTTAGTTATATTGCAAATCAATGCACAAATTATTGTTGAAAATCAGTATATTATTTTAACAGTTTGTGCAGAATGTATAGAAATGAATAGAACCATATTTAGTATAAAAATGTTATTAACTTTACTCAAACAAAGTTAAAAAAAGCCCTTTATGCTGAGAGGTCAAATTATTTCAGATATACTGAGTTACAGTCTTTTTAAAAAATACTATTATCATGTAAATTGAAAGAAAACTTTTAGAACACTCACATTGTTGTGCCCAGGTTTTTCTCTCAGTTGTTCTGATGTCAGTCGATGACTGTTTATTTTGTGTCGCTTAAATGAAGAACTACTTGCGTTTTATACAATTTTGGTTTTGAAGGTGGGATGTGATTATAAAACGTTGATTATTCAACATTGAATGACAAAGTTATGCAACTATTGCAAAAGATCACATGCTCTGCATATAAAGTAATTGTGTAAGTCATGTGACAGGCTTTCCAACAATAAAGCTGAAAGAATAGTCATCAGCTATTTTTTAAGTATGTCATATGTTATTCTTTGCCAAGATTACCCAATGCTTATGAAACCTTCTTGGACCAATGTTGGGCTGTTGTTTTCAGTTAGATTCTGATTTAATTTTGTGCGGTTTGAGTGTTTCTTTGACTAATTGCCAAAGGCTGGCAGGATTAACTCTTCATTTTAACAACCACAACCGGTGAGCTCACACCATAATGGTGATTACAAAATGTATGAAAAATAGAAATCCTGACATGATCTGAAGTATAAGGAACACAGAATTGCCTTGAAGTTTACATTAAGGAGCCGAATCTGCAATTCCTGTACAGGTGAATGCTGGACATAGAGGGCACAAAAACCAGTAGACAGTCTACAATCACATTCTCAATGTTATTCCTAGTATTTCCATTGACCTGTGCTGTGTCAGGTATTTATTTTGATGCACATCTATCAGAAGTACATTTAGATGTGCATACCTTAACCGTAGCTTTTAGATTGTTGAATTTGTTTCTTTGAGGAGAAATTGAGGTCTGCAGATGCTGGAGATCAGAGCTAAAAATGTGTTGCTGGAAAAGCGCAGCAGGTCAGGCAGCATCCAGGGAAATTCCTGAAGAAGGGCTTATGCCCAAAACATCGATTCTCCTGTTCCCTGGATGCTGCCTGACCTGCTGTGCTTTTCCAGCAACACAGTTTTAGCTAGAATTTGTTTCTTTGCCACTTTGTTTTTTTTTGCCTTGCATTCCCTTGTGAAATTAGCCTCTTGTTTCACTTGAGTGAAGAAATAATTTTTTTTTCTGAACTTTTGGAGCAAGATTTTCGTTTTGGGATTGGGATCCTGGTATCAGGCCCATTTTGGACACCGATCAATGTTGGCCCAGTGCAATCTCTGGGATTTTGAAAGTGTTGTTTAATCCATGGCCTTAAAGTGTGCTCGGTATATGCAGTGCATAGTGGGCAGGCTCTAGTGCTGCCTCCAGCAGTGAAGGATGTAGCTAGCTGGTGCAGATAAGGGAGACAGAGACCACCTCTCTCAACACTTGTAAATGACATGGTGCCACGTTGACTTGGCCTCCATAAAAGTGGTTCCAAGGCAGGTAGTTTCCAGCATTGCTGCTGTTATTTTCGAGGTCAAACACCTCTAGCCTTTCTAGCAAGACAATTTGAAATCTAAACAGTCCATTCCAAACCAAATCAATTCACTCAAGTTGTTGTGACATTACTGAGTATTCTGTTGTATCTTTACTGTGTAGAGAATGAGGTGCAGCAGGATCAGTGACAAAGGTGCCTTCATCTCACAAAGGTGGAGTGCACAGATTTCACAAAGATGTGGTTCCCATACAGTCCAAATACATGCCAAACCCACCTAACCATATTCATGCCAAGTGGATACTCCTCTGTGTGGAATGTGTATGTGTGGAAAATGATTCCTGTTCTCCCTTTTGTTGATGTTAAGTCTCAATGTGCTCCTCCACATTTGTGATTTTTATGCTACATTGTAAGCTGTTTAATGCAAACATTAATCAATAAGGCAAAGAGAAGAAATTTCAAAGGAGGCATATGCTAAATTCATAAAATAATTTATAGGGTAAAATTTTATTGGAAATATGAGAAACATGCCGCTGGGGCTGTAAGTGGGAGCTGACCCCACTTTAGTGAGTGATGGGACCACTAGCAGCATATAGCCAAAGCACTATCCAATCCACTGGATGGTTGCTGAGCAACGTCTTCAGCAACATCACCAGCAGTACAGGAAGAATGGGTCTCAATGAGAAGGCACCCTTAAAGTGATGATAACATTGGTTGAGTGGGGCAATGGATGGGGAGGAGAGGGAATTTGTGGGGAATTGTCATTATGTGAAGGCAGCCTTTGCTGCTGGAGGAAACCTTCTGTGTGCCCATAAAGGACCTTCCCCCCCACCCCGATCAAACATGCTGGGAGTCCACCAGGTTTTATCAGCCAAACCTAGAATCCCTACAGTGTGGAAACAGGCCTTTTGGCCCAACAAGTCCACACTGACCCTCCGTGGAGCAACCCAACCAGACCCATTTCCCCCAACCCTATTATACTCCTGACTAATGCACCTAACCTATGCATCCCTGAACACTATGGGCAATTTAGCATGGTCAATTCACCCTCACCTGCACATTTTTGGAGTTGGGGGGGGACCAGAGCATCCGGAGGAAATTCATGCAAACACGGGGAAAATGTGCAGACTCCATACAGACAGTCGCCCAAGGTTCAAATCCGGGTCCCTGCCACTGTGAGGCAACAGTGCTAACCATTGAGCCACCATGCCCTCTCGATGCAATTGAAAGTGGTCCTTTCTCATTAAATCTATGGTTGGGCATGTAAATTGCCAACTTTTGCTGGCTGTGATAATAGGAAAAACTGAGGACTGCAGATGCTGGAGAGTCAGAATCGGAAAGTGTGATGCTGGAAAAGCACAGCAGGTCAGGCAGCATCCAAGGACCAGGAGAATCAATGTTTCGGGCATAAGCCAGTGAACGAGTCCCAGGACTTGCATGTTATTGGTGGAATGGGAGGGGGAGTTGAAGTGTTCGGCCATAGGGCAGTGTGGTTGTTTGGTGTGTGTGTCCCAGACATGTTCCCTGAAACACTCCGCAAGTTGACGTCTTGTCTCCCTGATATAGAGGAGACAACATTAACAACAGCGGGCACAGTAGATGAGGTGGGTAGATGTACAGGAAAATCTCTGCTGGATATGGAAAGATCCTTTGAGGCCTTGGATGGAGGTGAGAGGGGAGGTGTGGGTGCAGGTTTCCCACCTCTTGTGGCAGCAAGGGAAGGTGCTAGGTGTGGAGGGTGGGTTGGTAGAGAGATGGACCTAACGAGGGTGTCACGGAAGGAATGGTCTCTGCCTGTGATAATAGGTGTGAGAAAACACTAATTCCCTTCCTAATGCCAACCCTTTCCTTCAAAATTTACCAGCCCCTCTGTATACCCAGCGTGTCCCAAACAGCCAGACAATTCAGCTTGGTATATTTAAATCACTTGAATCATGCAGATAGTGACAACACCTTGCAGGGCAGAAAAATGCAGTTGATTGGCTGGTGAGTATTGCTGCATTGTAACTAACTTGAAGAAACACTGAATTAGTCAGGTTTATTAATCTGTCTTAATATGTTTATTGATGTTGCCAATGTTTATTATCAGGTACAAGGTTAACAAACTAATAAAGAAATGACAGGATAGCTTCAATCTTGAGAATGGCTACCCTGTGTAATGTGGGAGCTCCAGGATATTTCCCAAGTACTGGCAATTGCCTTATCAAAGATAGAAAGAAGTGTTGTTATGAAAGGATGTGAAAGCATGGTCACTGAGCAGGCAGGTAATTAGTAAACAGGACTTGATGTGGGCTTGAATTTAGACAGCAGAGTTTTACAATGAGTTCAAGTTGAAGAAGCTTGGATGAACGGATGCTGGCTAGGAGAGCTGTAGAATAGGCAGACCGACAGGTAGCAGAAGCGTGGATGAGGGTTTTAATCGCAAGTGAGCTGAGGCATTAGAGGAGATGACTAATATTATGAAAATGGAAATAAGTGGCTTTGGTTCTAGAGCGGATATGTGGTCAGAAGCTTACTTGGTAAATATAAAACGAAAGTTACGTGTAGTATGAGTCTCACAGTTTTATTAGGGAGAGGCATAGAGTTGGTGATTCAGGACTAGAATTTATGGTGCTGTCAGAAGGAAAATTATGCTCATCCAGGTCTGTATGTCAAACAGGCAGGTTGGAACAACATCAAAGAAATCATAGGGCAGAATCTTATAGGGACCTGAGCAATGTAGGCTCTGCAAGATTTATGGCAGAATCAGGTGAGCAGTCTGGTAAGCCTGTCTTGACATCAGGTGTATTTCACTGCATCTTTTATGCTTTTGCCGAGAGGCAAGGTGCATTTCTTGCTAGGCAATAGTGAGTTACCAACTAAAGGTATAGCTTGTTAAATTATTTATTAATGCCACCTCATTAATATTGAGTTTCCTATCTCACCAAACAAGCTAGATATTGACAATTCTTGACATGGAGGTCAGACGTCAGCTTGCTGCTTGCTCCAAAGAACCTCCATGTTGAACATAGGTACCAAAATTTCAGGACATGCTTCATTTGCAATGGCGGAATGCAAACCCATCCTTCGAAAATGACATCTGATGGGTCAGCTTCTAATAAACCTCATGACGCATAGAGTAATTCAGCATGGTAACCATCCTTCAGTCCAATTCGTCCATGCCAAACAAGTTTCCCAAACTAGTCATACGTGCCTGCGTTTGGCCCATATCCCTCGAAACCTTTCCTGTTCATGTAGCCAGCCAAATGTCTTTTAAATGTTGTAACTGTACCTGCATCTACCACTTCATCTCTGATTCATTTACAATAAATTTCTGCACTTCATTACTGCAGCTAGGGCTGCACTGGTAACTATTGTAATGCTGCTGCAAGGCCACTGTTTGCTTAGGGACATGCACCCATCTCATGGACTTGTTCAATCTACATTTCCAGGCTCTCCACTTGCTGTCACAGCATTCAGTCACTCTGAGACTGTCTGGATGCTCATAGCATCTCTGCTTTGTACAGTCTGACCTTTCAGACAGACATAAAGCCAGAAAGCTTGTAATGGTTGCTAACAAGCCTCAGTCAAATCAACAGGGATAGCCTTATTCAGAGGATCCCAGCACAGTAAGACAAGGGTAACCTCTGACGTCTGTTGAGGGTCTTGGACATGATCAGTCAGCCGTTTGAGTGTTCAGAGTCAGGGTACTCTCTACATAAGGGGAGTGGAGCTAAATGTCGGGCAGTTTACCATCTGTCTTAAGTCCTTCTTCTGAATTATAAGTTGTTTTCCTCCTCAAATAAGGGAGAGGAACAGATATTACAGGAAATGAAATTGGGTGGTACAGTTGTTACTATTGGTCTAGATGGGAATGTGCCTGAAGTGAGTGAGTAGGCAGTGCAGAGAGCATGCAGCATTAGTGGTGTCGGGTAGGGTGGGTGTAAGCGTGGGGAAGTTATTGCAGGCAGTTGTGAGAGTGGTAGAGCGTGAGTCTTGTTGGGAGGTGAGTGAGATAGCAGAAATAGTGTAAGGAGAGAAGGTGGTGGCATTAAAGCTGACAGAGTAGAGAAAGTCACTGACCATCTTCCTATAGTGCTGGGTATTTCTACAGATAGCTAAGACTGCACTGACCAGGCTGGCATGGACAATGTAGTAGCCTCCGCTGCTGGCCTTGGGAAGAGGATGTGCTGTGTCTATGCCAACCCATCCAGCAGGACCTCAAAGTCCCTGGCTGAAAAACAGGCTGCTAATTTCCCTTTATCTGCATACTTAGGGCAGGAATAGTATAGAGACAAAAAAACTTCAAATATTGGTATCCAAAACAGAGGCAGGAGGCTGGAAGAACACAGAAAGCCAGGCAGCGTCAGGAGGTGGAGAAGTCAAAGTTTTGGGTGTAACCCTTCTTAAGGTCTGGGAGTGGGTGTAGGGGGAGCGCACACAAAGGGGATGGCGGGTGCAAGGTGGTGAAGTGGGGATAGGTGAAGATAGGTAGAGGGTATGACCTGGTTGATCAAAGGTATGACCTGGTTGATCCATTTGGTGGCAGGGAGCAGTGGAAGGGATGGGGAGGGGCTGGGAAGGGAGTCGGGGGCTGGGGAGGGAGGTTACTTGAAATTGGAGAACTCAATGTTGAGTCATCCGGACTGTAGGCTGCCCAGGTGGATGATGAGGTGGTGTTCCTCTAATTTGCGCTGTGGTTCATTCTGGCAATGGAGGAGACCAAGGATGGTCATGTCAGAAAGGGAAGTGGGAAGGGGAATTGAAATTGAAATGGTCGGCCCCCTACAGGCCTAGCTGTGATGCTTGGTGAACCATTCCCTAAGTTTACATCGGTCTCCCGCCCATTTCGATTCCCCCAACCATTCCCTTTCCGACATGGCCATCCTTGGTCTCCTCCATTGCTAAAATGAACCACAGCGCAAATTGGAGTAACAACAGCTCATCATGCACCTGGGCAGCCCACAGCCCGGAGGACTCAACATTGAGTTCTCCAATTTCAAATAACCTCTCTCCCCATCCCCCGAATCCCTTCCCAGCCCCTCCCCATCCCTTCCACTGTTCCCTGCCACCAACCGGATTCATTCATCCTATGACCAACTAAGTCATACCCTCTACCTGTCTTCACCTATCCCCACTTCACCACCCGGCACCCCATTTATCTGTAGCTCCCCCCAACCCACCCCCTGTCCTGAAGAAGAGTCAACCTTAAACGTTGACTTCTCCACCTCCTGATACTGCCAAGAATTGTACAGGGCAGATCGGGGCTTTTTAAAGATGGCGTGGGTGTCAGCGATGTTGATCTTTGGTAGGTATCCACTGAGTTGTGACTCATTCCTGGAAGGCATGTGATAAGATGGGGATAGAATTGAATGAGAAAGATGCTTTTGGGCTTGGTAGTAGTTAATGAAGTGAGTTTGATAAGACAAGGCAAGAAATCTCAAAATCTCTGAAATAGGATTTTCATCGAGCATCCATCCAAAGATTTGATGCAATCCACACAACCCGATTTTGATGGTAAATCCATTGTGTTTAAATGTATTCATTTGGGCATTAACTGGGGATTCACTTCTGCTCCTAGAAATAGGATTAATTAAAACTGTGATTAGGAAGTGCATGGTATCTGTGAATAGAAGATTGTAGGAGTGCAAAATTGATTCCAATTCCACCACTCACAGCTGGGCTTTCTAAAATAGTGGTGAAGTAGAGCTGGTTGTTGTTAGTATACAAGAGTATTCTGAAGTGATTTCAAGTGATGCCATCTACAGATAGTACGTAAATGAGAAATAAGAAGGTACCAGTGATAGATCCTTGGGAGATTTCCGAGATATGGATGCTAAAGCAGAAAGAAGTGACTTTGAAGATAATTTTCTAGTTACAGCTGGATAAATAAGAATGCTAGTGCTTTTTCTGTGATTCTATATAGAAACACACAATAGAATGCCACTGCAAATTAAGGACGATTCTAAGTGATGAAGTCCTCAGCGGGTCAATCCACTGTCAACTCCTTTAAAAGATCCAAATGATGTAAATTAATGCATAGAAAGATGTTTTGATGCTTGGGGCTAAAATAGAGCTCCCATTGAATCTGTAATGCTTAAATCTAAATTTCCTTCTTTAACTCAGCCACAAAGTAGATGCTGAGCTAACACTTAAGAGAATAATATAATCCTCCAAGCATCCTGGATTTGAGCTGAAATATGAAGATGTTTGCACTAGCCCACACATTGGCTTTTGAGGAGGGTTTTAAATCAGAGGTCCATCCTTTTTTACTTAGAGCTTGCAAAATAGACTGGCATGAACTAAACCAGCAAAGTTCTCCTTTATGCAGGTTGGCTGTTTTCCCCAGGTGATCTTTTACAATTTTTCTGACTGCCAGTTTATCTTATGCTTTTACCGACAGTCTTGGGCACCAGTTCACTTAACAAAGCAAATTATAAAATTGTATTTAAACCTGGAGGAAAGAAGTTATTTCTCTTCCAGTTCCATTGCCTTGTTGGATTTTGAGGCATTTTCCAGAGTTTGAAAGAACACATAACCAGCTCTCTCTTTGACATCATATCTGGTTAATTATGATTTTGGTGTTAACTTCTTTGCTTGTACATTTTCATTCAGCTGATGTATATCAACATTGTGATGTTAACTGTGTTAGATCAGTTTGTTTACTGATCCATGTTCAAGCAGGAAATTAAGTTTGGGCAGAGGTCACAGGAAGTGCATTAAAACTATAGAGCTACAACAAGTGCAGAAAAATATGCTGCAATTCAAAGTAAAGCAAACATTGTGAAACAGAACATCTCATTTATTCCTCTCAATTTTCTCTCCTCCTTTCCCAGAGGGATTGAATAGTGTTTGGCTCAGATTTCACAGACACTTGCCCAACGCTTGCTGCTGCGTTGATCTTCATTGGCCAGTGGCCCTAGTCAGGATTTTTGGGTGGGTTAAATTTCAAGAGCAAAAATTAGTTTGTAAAATTCTACTGTTTTCTTTGTCCTGCAGCTGAAACTCTACCTTTGTCAGAATAGAAAGAAGAAACAATCATGATAATTACATGAAGAGAACAGTTTCAAAACCTAATGATTTGAGTCGGACTCAAATCACAGCCAAGATGGTCATGGCTAAATAATCTTAATTGTGTTTCTCTAAATGTCCAAACTTCCATGAGTTGGCTTCAATGGCAGCTAATACTTTCTATGATGTTCTGGGCAGAGGAAGAAGAGATCATATTTCTCTGGTTCTTAATTTTTAAAAACATTTTTTCCTGTTTTTAGACCTTTAGACCCTAAACAAATGAAGTGGGTCAGTAACTTGCATCCTCCTCCTCGAGTGCATGAGGAATTTCAGATAGGGCGGTAAATCAAACATTGGCCTTTCATGTCTATGATGACTCCTTCTGGGGTTTTAATCCAATCCTGATGGATAATCTAAAACAGCCATCTTTTGTTTTGAGCAGGTAAGTTTCTCCTGATTCTTTGTCAATCAGACATAGGCTGTAATATGACTAGTATGATTTGGAAAATTGGCACAATCATTGACATATCTTGGGCAAAGGTAAGGAGAATGACAGCAACAGGATACAGTGGGTACTAGAAGTCTGAAACAAGCACAGAGAATGCTGGATAAACTCAACAGGTCTAGTAGCATCTGTGGAGAGAGAAACAGAATTAATGTTTCATGTCCAGTGTAACACTTCTTCAGAACTGATTCTGAAGTTCTGAGTTCTAGAGAAGAGTAATACCCGATACAAAACATTAACTATATTTCTTTAATAACTGTGATTATGCATCTGAGTTATTAGGAAGAACTAAAGAACTGGAACTACTTACATGAGAAGGTGCAGAGATGACTATTGTAGTGCTCAATTAGTTAATGGAGACTGACAAGTTAAATGTAAATAATACATTTAATAGTCACACATTCTACAAATAAGTAAAAGGTGAAAAGAAAGTTCATCCATTGGAGACTTTGGATCACTGATTGGAAGCATTAACTCTGAGTAGAATCTCATAGGGGTCTCAGTGATGTAGGCTGTCATTAGATTTGTCACAGAATCACATAAGAAGTCCAGCAAGGCCTTCCTTAGAATTGGGAGCATCCTGCTCCATTTATTATGCATTTGCCAAGCAGCAAAGCAAGATTCTTGCAAGGTCGCCAATTTAGGGAGGATTATAGGTTGTTAAACATCTTACTAACCTCACAACTCACCTCATTAATATTCAGCAACAAATCTTACCAATAAGCAAGAATTCTCATCATGGAAGTCAGAGCAGGTATCTGGCAGCCTCAGCTCACTGCTGGCTGCAAGAAGCCTTCATGTTGGACACCAGACACAAATATCTCAGGGCATATTTCATGGATACTGGCCACATGCACATCACATCCATGGAATTGGCATCTGACACGTGCCAGCCTCTAAGAATGCTCACGGTACAACTCCAGGCCACCATAAATACACTTCTGCACTTCAGTACTGAACCTTGTGTAGCATTCGTAAATATCGTTGTAATGCTGCAGCACTGGGCTAAGGGACAGTCCGACTAAATTTATGGGCTCTTAGCATGCTATCATAGTGCTCATTCATTTTGATCCTGCCTGTATGCTCCCAGCATCCTTGCCTTGCCTTGCCTTGACTTTTTGTACTTTGCCCCCTCAGCCAGAGATACCATTACTTCTCTCATGCCTCAGCATTTAGCATGGATACAAAAGAAATAAGATTGTCATGGTTGTTTGTAGGCCTCAGTCAAGTTCAGGAAGATAGCCTTCATTCAGGAGATCGTGCACTGTAAGCCAAGGGCAACCTCCAGTACCACTCCAGGCCACACTCGGGCAGTCAGTCAAGATCCTCACCTCATAGGAAGTGAGGAACCAAATGTCAGACCGCCAGTACCTGACTTGAGTCTTTTCTACTGCATATTGTGGGCTGTTTTCCTCCTGGACTAAAAGGAAGCAGATATTACAAGAGATGAAAGTGGGTGCTGTAGCTGTTACTGTGCAAGTTGGGAGTGACCTCAGTGAGTGATTAGGCAGCACTGAGGGAATGAAGGGTTATTGGTATTGGGGGTTTAGGTGGGTGACAGTGGGTAGTGGAAGATATTGCAGCCAGTAGCAAAAGTGATAAAGCATGAATGCCACTGGGAGGTGAATAAGGTAGCAGGTGGAAAAATAAGATGGTCGTACTTAGACTGGTGGAGAGAAGGACATTGACCTCCTTTCTATAGTGTTGAGTATTGAGCCAGATGGCTGCATCTACTCCAAACCAATTGGCAACATTGGATTAGGCTGGCATTATTTGATGTTGGGGCCTGTTATGGACTAGGCCAGACCACTCAAAACATTCTTGAGCAGGCAACCCAGACCATAACTTTGCAATTTATTTAGGTACGTGTACAGTGAGAATTACCAGGAGTAAGCTAGCTAGGTTGACCACTGGGTTTTAAAACAGACAGAAATTTATTCACAAAATTACATAATGAAACACAAAGAACAGAATAAAGAACCCCTATAGAACTCAGCCTGTCCAAACTAGACTTAATTATGCTGTTCTGAATATACACAACTGTCCCAATAAGCAAACCCCCTTAAAACACAGTTAAAAAATGGAACAGATGCTTACACGTTGAAGTTAGAAGAGCAGAAAGAGAGAGAGAGAGAGAGAGAGAGAGTTTCCAGACAGCTCACTGTTGAACTCCCAACTAGTTCTGGACTGAACTGCTCAGCTAGAGAGCTGACCACTCCCCTTTCACTGTGCAGGTCACTTCTAAAACATGATCACTTTGACCCGGAGTCTCATCTGTTTACATATAAACAAAAAGGCCTCTCAATACTCTTTAATCTCGGTACCAAACCAGTCTAGTTGGCACTGGGAGCGTTTACAACCCCTCTGAAAAAAAAGTAAGAATGTAGTATACTTGAGAAAAGGAACAGCTTTTAGAAAAAAGGAACCAGCTTTGTGACAGGCCCCACTGCTGGTCCTGGGGGAAGAGGAAGTCCTGTGTCTTCACATCCCATCTAGCAGGATTTCCAGTACCCTCCCCACAAAATGGGCCAGCAGTTTTCCGTGTCTGTCATGTCCAGGGAAAATGACAGGAACTGTGCAAGGCAGCTCAAGATTGAGGGCTTGTCCGGGTGCGTGGCAGGCTTTCAAAGGTGACACAAATGCTGGTGAATTCTGGGACATCTGGTGAGGGGTGAATTTTCTGGGAATGGAGTAGAAACATGAGGCTAGACTCATGATGGATGCCATTGTAGCAGGTAGTTAATGTGGTTAGTTTGGTAAGATATGGCTAGAGAATGTACTAAGGCTCAGAGCAAGAATGCTCCAAAGTACTTCATACAACTTGGACTTGGCCAAAAAAAGTAGGATTCAGCACACTGTGTCTCTCTTCATAGACGCTGCCTGATTGCTAAATATTTCCACTTTTCTTTGGTTTTATTTTAGATTTTCGGCATCCACATTGTTTGCTTCACTACTCTTAGGTAACAAGTACGTAAGGTTATCTATCCACTTGCACATTGGGCTAGACTGGATCAAGAGTTAAGATTAGAGTGGTGCTGGAAAAGTACAGTAGGTCAGGCAGCATCTGAGGATCAGGGAAATTGACATTTCGGGCAAAAGCCCTTCATCTGGAATGCCCAAAATGTCAATTTTCCTGCTCCTTGGATGCTGCCTGACCTGCTGTGCTTTTGCAGCACCACTCTAATGTTCACTCTAATCACCAACATCTGTAGTACCCACTTCTGCCTGGATCAAAAGTCATCAGACCTCTCTGCTCTGCCAAAATTTCTCACCGTAGATTCCAGAAGAGCAAAGATAACCTTTTATTTCCAGTACCAAGTGACTTATAACCCCATTCTCTTGTTGCCTTCACAACAACACTGGACCTTTTGCCTCTAACTGTGTATCTTTAAATTATGCCTCTGATGTGCTACGGATAGTGGTGATGTCCCTGCAGTGTTACCCACAATATGTAATCACCATTAACTGAATAGTGACAAAGTCAGAGGTCTAGGACAGAGGAGTAAATACTGATGTTAGACAAGTATGTTGCTCAATCTTTACTGCAATTTTAGAGTTCACAGTAACACAATTGATGTGAGCAAAGTATTCAAGAAGTACACAGAATTGCTGCTATAATAAAATAAAATCAAGAACTGTGGATTCTGGAGATCTGAAGCAAACAAAAACAAATTTGCTGGAGAAGCTCAGCAAGTCTGGCAGTGACTGTGAAAAGAGAAAACAGTGTTAACGTTTCGAGACCAGTGACTCTTCTTATAGAATCGCTGTTGACATAAGCAGTTGGCTCTTTAACCATGTGCTTTGGAAGCAACTGATGCTCTTCTTGCTGAGGATTTTGATATCTGTAAAATGTTTGACTTTTCTGTTCCTTATTCTTACCAGTGAGCATTGATACTAATGGTTGTCCACTTTTTAGAGAATTTACATATTGTTCAAATGATTTAAAGTGTTCATATTTGACAGACTTAGATATACACAACACTAAACTAATATCGCCCCAAGCAACATCAGTTTTGTAATATTAATGGGAAGAGCAGTTTTAATGTGGGTGGCTTAATCAGGATATTCAGATTGAGGGTATATCCAGGTGAGATGTGTTTGAACTTGTATGTTTAAATGCTGTAATGATGCCCTTCCTTATTTCTAAATTCCAAGTGGGAGTAAAAATCTCACTTTGAGCTTTACGAATTTCTTAAAAAGGGATTTGCTTCAGTATTTGGTTAAACTGGGATTAAAGCCTCCCACCTTGTATCATGAGCAGGCAAAAGAGTTAATGATTAGATAATTATTAGGAATGTATGAGAACATGATAATCATTACAAAGCAGAACGATTAACTTAATTTTAATGTTGGGGAGTTGATGCAGCATATGGGCACTAATTGCATCAGATAAGACTCTAAGCTGTAAGAGCAAAATTAGGCCTTTTGGCCCATCAAGTTTGTTCCTTTAAGTTCCTGAACTCTATTCTCCTGCCTTCTCTCCACAATCTTTGATCCCCTTACTAATAAAGAATCTATCTATCTCTGTTGACACTGCATCTACGCTACAGCTATGCCAATTAACACTGAAGTGGATGCATCATGTATGTTAAATGCAGATGAATATATGAACAATGCAAAGACCCTGTTTTAAATACACATCAGTTATCCTCAGTCCAGCAGTTAAGGAAGTTATCCTGCAGTTAGGCCTCATCTCAAATATTTTATTTGGTTTAATTCAGCAACCTGGATTTTCCCCTATGGGTCAGAATGCCAATGTTGGAGTCAAATGAACATCACACTTGGGAAATAGACAGTTGTTAGTGATTTTCTTTAAGATTAGATTCCCCACAGTGTGGAAACAGGCCCTTCGACCTAAAAGTCCACACCAACCCTTCGAAGACTAACCCACCCAGATTCATTTCCCTATATTTCACCCTGAATAATACCCCTAACACTATGGGCAATTTAGCATGGCCAATTCACCTGACCTGCACATCTTTCGGAATTTTGGAGAAACTGGAACACCCAGAGGAAAGCCATGCAGACATGGGGAGGATATGCAAACTCTACACAGACAGTCTCCTGAGGCTGAAATCAAATCTGGTTCCCTGGCGCTGTGAGGCAACAGTGCTAACCACTGAGCCACCATGCCATCCCTACATTAAAATCACCCATAATTATTGCTGCACCTTTCTTACTATCTACATTATTGTTAGTTCAGGAGCCTATAAACAACTCCCATAAGTGACTTTTTAGTTCTGCTATTTCTCATCTGTACATGTGATTTGGTATGTTCTTTTGAAGAGATGAAGGGCTTACACCCAAAATGTTGATTCTTCTGCTCCTCGGATGCTGCCTGACCTGCGATTTTCTAGCATCACACGCTGGACTCTGATCATCTACTAAGTTCACTTTCCAACACACTTCTCTGCTATTCATTGCTTGAGAGACCAAAAATCCATCTATATCAATCTCAAATATGTTCAGATTGGAGCAAACATCCACAGCTCTCTGGGGCAGAGAATTCTAAAGATTCATGACTCTTTCAGTGAAGAGATTTCTCCTCATCTCAGACCTAAATGGGCAGCCTCATTACCATGAGACTTTAATGCTATGTTTTAGATGCTCAAGCCAAAAGAAACAATCTCCCTGTGTCAACATTGTCAGACCTCTTCAGTATCTTATTTGTTTCAATGAGATCACCCATCGTTTCTCATCTTTTTCTTAAGTGGGAGACTTATAGTTTTAGTCATTTCCTATGGTTCTAGTCTCTCCCATAATAGGGAACATCCTTTCACCATCTACCTTGTTAAGTCCCTTCACGATATTGTGTTTCAATAAGGTGACTTCTCATTCACTTAAATTCCAGTAGATATAGCACAAAGTGCCCAACCTTTCATCTTAAGATAACCCCTTCATCCCAGCAATGATTTGAGATAACCTTAACTACAATTATCGTCTTTTTGAATAAGGAGACTAAAATTGAACAGAATACTCTCCATATGCTGCACAAGTGCAGCAAAATATTTCTACTGCAATACTCCACTCCTCTTTTAATAAATAACAACATTTCATTTCTTAATCACTTGCTGTTCCTCCATACAAATGTTTTATGATTCATATATCAAGAAACTCCATCCTTCTGTAACTTGGAGTTCTGCAGTGTCTCTCCATTTGAATAATATGCTGCATTTCACTTCTTCCTGCCAAAGTGAACAAATTCATATTTTCCCACTTTATACTTCATTTTGCAATATTTTCCCACTTAACTGACCTATCTCCCTTTGCAGATACTATACCTTGTCTTGAACATTTACTTATATAGCTATTTTGATATTACTGTCAAATGTAGGTACCCATATGTTCAGTTCCTTCATCTATTTTGCTGTTCTAAACTTCAGAGATTATAAACCCATCCTTTTCAGCCTCTCCTCAAAACACAATCCACCCATTCCAGGCATATATTCTCTGAACTGCCTATTGCCTTCACACCACCTCTTGATCTATGGTGGGTGAGTAAGACAGCTTATCATCCTTGGGTCTCTTGAAATCCATAGCTGAACAATCAATTGCGATTTTTGTGAAGATTTGTAGCTCAAATTGTGGTTCAGGATGTATGTTTGCTCACTGAGCTGGAAACTTTGTTCTCAGATGTTTTGTCACTACACTGGGTAATATCATCAGTAAGCCTCCATTGAAGCACTGGTGCTCTGTCCTGCTTTCTATTTAGACCAAGATACATAAATAGAAATTGGGACAGAATACCAGCACTTCAATGGAGGCTCACTGATAATGTTACCTAGCATGGTGACGAAACATCTGAAAACAAATCTTCTAGTTTAGTGAGCAAACTTACAACCTGAACAATCAATGTGTAGTTAACTGCCTTATTCCACCTCTGACATTATAATATGAGTGTATGTGTATTGTAATGTGTTCATCAGAGGTACTCTTCAAGTCATAGAGTAATACGGCAAAGAAGCAGATCTTCGGCCCAACTCATCTGCACTGACCAGATGTCCTAAATTAATCTATTCCCATTTGCCAGCATTTGGTCCACATCGCTCTAAATCCTTCCTATTCATACATCCATCCAGATGCCTTTTAAATGTTGTAATTGTACTCACCTCTGGCAGCTTGTTCCATACATACACCAATCTCTGCATGAAAACATTGCCCCTCAGGTCCCTTTTAAATCTTTCCCCTCTCACCTTAAACTTACGTCCTCTAGTTTTGGACTCCCCTACCCTGGGGAAAAAAACCTTGGCTATCTACCCAATCCATGCCTCTCATAAACCTCAAGAAGGTCATTCTTCACTTTCCGATACTCTGGGAAAAATGTCCCAGCCTATTCAGTCTCTCCCTATAGCTCAATCCCAGCAACATCCTTGTAAATCTTTTCTAAACTCTTTCAAGTTTAACAACATCTTCCCTATAGCAAGGAGGCAAGTCACCTAGCTCAAAATGACAATCCTTGTTTTATGCCATCCTCCCAGCCTCTAGAAATCCCCAAAACACTTACCTGTGGACCCCAATTCCTCCCCAACCAAGTACTGCTGTCTTCCCAATAACACTGACATGCATGTTCTTCCTTCTGGGGGCTCGTTGTAATCTAAGCAGCAGTGACTACTAAGTTCTCGCATAGCTGGGAGTCAGGAGCCAGCCAATCTGACTGAGAGGTGGTCTTCCTTTCTCTCAGGAGTGGAATTTCTTGCTGTAGGCTCACTGCGCTGATTCAAGGCGTATCTCTGCAGGGCAATCTTTTAAAGTCAGTCGTCTAAGATTGACTTTTCTACCAAAAAGTGTGTGAGCAATTTCTTTTATTCATTCATGTGATGTCGGCATTGCTGACCATCCCTAGTTAACCAGAGGGCAGCAAAGAGTCAACCATATTGATGTTAGTCTGGGGTGACATTTAGGTCAGAACAATTGGCAGCAGATTCTCATTTCTAAAGAATGTTAGTGAACCAGATGAGTTTTTACAGCAATTGACAGCGCTACCATAAGACCACAAGGAATAGGAACAGGTGTAGCCATTCGGTCCTCAAGCCTCCTCCACTGTTCAATAGGATCATGGCTGATCCAACGTTCCTTACGTACACTTTCCTTCCCTTTCTCCCTACTGATCAAGTATCTATTTATTTCAGTCCTAAATATACATATTGGGAAGTGGTGGAGTAGTCATAATGTCATTGGACTAGTTATCTAGAATGCTTGGTCAATGTTCTGGGGCATGGGCTGAAATCCCACTATGGTTGAGAAAGAACTTTTAATTCAATACAAATCTGGAATAAAAGCTGACCTAATGATGATCATGTTGCAAGGAATGGAGTGATATGGCCCAAGGCCAGATAGAAGAGATTAGTTTAATTTGGCGTCATGTTCGGCACAACACCGTGGGCCAAAGGGCCCCTTCCTGTGCTGTACTGTTCTATGACTCTGCCCTTACAACTGTCTGTGGCAAAGAGTTCCAGAGACTCACAACCATTTGAGGAAGAAATTCCTCCTCATCACAGTCTTAAATTGGCACTCTTTTATTCTGAGATTATGCTCTTTTGTCTCAGACTCTCCCATGAGGAAAAACATTCTCTCAGCACTTACCCTGTGGAGCCCCTTAAGAATCCAGTACATTTCAATGAGATCACCTCACGTTCTGAACTCCAATGAGTAGAGTATCAACCTGTTTAGCCTTTGCCCCTAAAATAATCCCTCTATACCAGGGATGATCCTCGTGAACTTTCTCTGAACTGCCTGGCATGATAATCATTCTTTAATTAAAGGGACCAAAATAGCTCACAGTACTCCAAGTGTGGTCTCAGCAGCCCCTTGCAGAGTTGCAGTAAAGCTCTTAAACTGCAATATGATCATCATTAGGTCAGCTTTTATTCCAGATTTGTATTGAATTAAAAGTTCTTTCTCAGCCACAGTGGGATTTCAGCCCATGCCCCAGAACATTGACCAAGCATTCTAGATAACTAGTCCAATGACATTATGACTACCCCACCACTTCCCAGTATACCATCCCAATACATCACCAGCAGCATCGCACCACCCACTCACATTCCCAGCATAAAATTGAACCATTTGAATCAACAGTTGTGTTTACAGTATGTAACTCTTATCCTGGTTAATTGTGTTTGGTCATTAGAGAAAGTTGCTGCCACTACTCAAGAAAAAACATTGCCATTGTAAAGGAATCACGTAAGACTGGCTGTTCATTTTGATTTATTGGAAGTAAATGCAGAGTTGAACATGTTTTTCAGCCAAAAAAAGCATTAAAAATGTGTATTTGCATCTTTATGTTTCTATTGTTGGATGACCAAAATGACTTGAAATTGTTTATTTTCTGTGATGCTTTACATTCCAGTCATCCTGATGAGTATTCAATTGCAGCAAATTTTGTATTGGTTTTGGTGGGTGAAAATGAGAAATATTGCCACTTAACCAGACAAGCTAAGAAAATAAAATGATTGTTTGACTATAGTTGCAGAAACACTTCATGGAAGCAATGGATATGGAACTCTGTTTTGAAGGAAACTCCATATTAGGGGTGCACTGAGAAGATTTGCCCATTGAGCAAATTGTTCCTCCTTCATCAATTAAAGTAGTTTAAGTGATGAGGGTGAGCAACATAATTTAATCTTTTCACTTCCAATCTTTTCACTTCTAACTAACAATTACTGCGGTAATTGTTCCTTTGGGGGGCAGATTTTACTTGACAAAAAGTATGTGACAAATGATTAAGGATTGCCTATTCTTGACTCCTACTTTCTTTATACTCTTCTAAGGATTCACTCGATCTATTCTGTCAATACCTTACATATGCTTCTTTCTTTTTCTTAACCAAACCCTCAATTTCTTTAGTCATCCAGCATTCCCTATACCTAACAGCCTTTCCTTTCACCCTAACAGGAACATACTTTCTCTGGATTCTCGTTATCTCATTTCTGAAGGCTTCCCATTTTCCAGCTGTCCCTTTACCTGTGAACATCTGTCCCCAATCAGCTTTTGAAAGTTCTTGCCTAATACCGTCAAAATTGGCCTCTCTCCAATTTAGAACTTCAACTTTTAGATCAGGTCTATCCTTTACCATCATTATTTTAAATCTAATAGAATTATGGTCGCTGGCCACAAAGTGCTCAGTAGATGTGATCTATATGGACTTCAGTAATGCATTCAACAAGATTCCCCATGGGAGACTGGTTAGCAAGGTTAGGTCTCACGGGATACAGGGAGAACTAGCCATTTGAATACAGAACTGGCTCAAAGGTAGAAGACAGAGGGTGGTGGTGGAGGGTTGTTTTTCAGACTGGTGGCCTGTGACCAGTGGAGTGCCACAAGGATCGGTGCTGGGTCCACTACTTTTTGTTATTTACATAAATGATTTGGATGCGACCATAAGAGGTACAGTTAGTAAATTTGCAGATGACACCAAAATTGGAGGTGTAATGGACAGTGAAGAGGGTTACCTCAGGTTACAATAGGATCTTGACCAGATGGGCCAATGGGCAGGGAAGTGGCAGATTGAGTTTAATTCAGATAAATGTGAGGTGCTGCATTTTGGGAAAGCAAATCTTAGCACGACCTTTACACTTAATGGTAAGGTTGCTGAACAAAGAGACCTTGGAGTGCAGGTTCATAGCTCCTTGAAAGTGGAGTCGCAGGTAGATAGGATAGTGAAGAAGGCGTTTGGTATGCTTTCCTTTATTGGTCAGAGTATTGAGTACAGGAGTTGGGAGGTCATGTTGCTGCTGTATAGGACATTAGTTAGGCCACTTTTGGAATATTGTGTGCAATTCTGGTCTCCTTCCTAGCGGAAAGATGTTGTAAAACTTGAAAGGGTTCAGAAAAGATTTACAAGGATGTTGCCAGGGTTGGAGGATTTGAACTATATGGAGAAGCTGAACAGACTGGGGCTGTTTTCCCTGGAGTGTCAGAGACTGAGAGGTGACCTTATAGAGGTTTACAAAATTATGAGGGGCATGGATAGAGTAAATAGGCAAAATATTTTCTCTGGGGTCGGGGAGTTCAGAACTAGAGCGAATAGGTTTAAGGTGAGGGGGAAAGATATAAAAGAGACCTACAGGGCAACTTTTTCATACAGAGGGTGGTACGTGTATGGAAAGAGCTGCCAGAGGAAGTGGTGAATGCTGGTACAATTGCAACATTTAAGAGGCATTTGGATGGGTATATGAATAGGAAGGATTTGGAGGGATATGGGCCGGGTGCTGGCAGGTGGGACTAGATTGGCTTGGGATATCTGGTCGGCCTGGATAGGTTGGACTGAAAGGTCTGTTTCCATGCTGTACATCTCAATAACTCTATGACTCGAAGAATGAAATTAAGGAAATGTCTAGTCAAATGGATTGGTTCAATTAATCAATCATCTGATTGTCCCAAAAAGAGCATTACTTGTACTAAATGACTTTGTTGTATAAAAGAATATAGTGTTTTGTTCTTTAATTTGTTTTGAAATATGATTTGTGAAGATTACTTAAATTTTCTTTGAAAGGGAAATCTGTTGTTGTATAATTGATTTAAGGGTAAGTGTCTGCACCTATTGGAATGTGCCTGATGTGTTCCGTATTCAGAAGCTAATTAGTCAGAGGCTGGGTAAGTATTTAGGTTGGTCTTTGAATAACAGGCCTGAAGAAGGGCCTGTGCCCGAAACGTCGAATCTCCTGTTCCCTTGATGCTGCCTGACCTGCTGTGCTGTTCCAGCAATAAAGTTTCAACTTTGATCTCCAGCATCTGCAGACCTCACTTTCTCCTTTGAATAACAGGTGCAGTAACAGTTTGTGACCAGAAGGGGATTTTCACATCACTATTCTCCACTCCCAAATCAAAGGGAAATATTTTTCAGCAATAGTATTTTAATTAGATAAGTTTCAATGTAGTTTCGTTTCAGTTGGTACCCCTCTAAGGGAGTGTAAGTTAGTTAACTTGTTCATTTGATTTTAGTTTACTTATGTACACTGGTGGGGGAGGTGTTAAACGTACATATCAAATATCTCATTTTGTGAATTAATCTGAAACTTAGTGAAGATTGACATTTGGTCTCTGCTTTTTGACAAAGGGTCACAAAGCATTAACTCTGTTTCTGTTTTATCAGATGCTACTAGACCTGCTGAGTTTCTGCAGCACTTTCTGTTTTTGTTCCTCCATCAATTGAAGAAGTTTAAATGATGAGGGTAAGGAATATAATCTTTTCACTTCCAAAGCATTGCTGACCGCTGTCTTTGCTTTAACCCTATGGATACTTGAAATGTATTGTTGCAAACCATCACCTTGAGCATAATTAATGTAAATTGTAACTTAACTCGAACTCTATTGGGTAAATCATTTTTGTGCTTAGTAATACTCATTTATCTCCTCAAATCTATTGCTCCCCTCCATTCTTTGGGACACGCATTTTGAAATTCCTGTCTTCAGTTTCAACTTCTAATTATCTAATTTAGCCTTGAACAAGTTGATGGGCCTTTTCCTTGTTTTCCATTATTAATTCACCAGACTCTCTCTGGAGAAGACAAACACAGGCTTTAGTTATGCTTTTCTTATTTAAACACCAGAACTATTATAACCTGTTTTTAATATATCCAGAGAGTTTTGTATCATATCATAATTTTTCCCTTTTATTGTTTGGTCATTCTTTGCTAGCCCTTAAAATCAGTTCAACCTCGTGACCGGCCACTAACTTTTACAGAATTGTGTAGAATTGTTCCTTTGAATATGATAATATTCTTATTTTCATCACTGAGTTATGAATGAAGCTTTCTTCTCAAGTAGTCTTTCTTGCTCACTGGGATTAATCTTTGCTGAGAGTTATTAAGTACCTTCCTACAAAGTTGATGGTGCACATCTACTGTTCCACCTCTTAACCTCGTTTCCCAGTTCACTTTAGTCAGCTCAGTCTTATGGTTACTTATATTTAAAAGACTTGTCTTAGAACAGAACTTTTCCCCTTCAAACTGAATCTGAAATTCTATCATGTTACAAACTCTGTTGCCCCAAAGCTCCATGAGTATGTGCTTACCTCATTGCTCATTATCAGGCCTGGAATAGCCTGCTGTCTGTACAGCCTGAAGAGACTGTCCTGGATATGCTTAATGAACTTAATTTCTATGCTACCTTTACTTGATGTAAATTATGCTTTATTCAATGTACATGTAGATTTAAGTCACCACCACATCTGGGGCAATGAGGTGCACAGTAAACATAGTGCATTTAGAGGGCAAGAGATTAGGGACACCGCAGGCCTGTGTCCAGTACTGTGTTAGATCTCTGTGGAATGTTTATTTCCTTTAAAGGCCCTCACATTGGTGGGATATGCACCCCCTCCCTCATGGATCAGCTGACTTGCCCAGCTCACACTGAATGTGATTGCAGCTATTTATATCCCCATCATGCACTTTCGATTTCCAGCGCAATGGAAGGCAACAGAAAGTCTTTGGCCAGTGACTTCCAGCCTTCACCTCTACATGTTGCTGAGCTCCCATACATGTTAATTGCCTTCCTCACAGCTCCCTTAGATTATACACCTTCTCCGAACCCAACCTGTCTACATGAGGTCGCAGCTGCCTACCTTTATCGCCCCCCAGTTCTTGACTTATGACTATAACACGTGTGGTCACACACTGTCCCCCTACCTTGAATCCAGAATACTTCTGACCGTGGATGAACCCTCCATCTCCCACAATGTGACTCCCCGTCCCCATCTATGATTTGCCGTATTCCCTCACCACAAGTGCTGATGCCTCCATGAGGATTATCAACCCCCTTTCCCCCACAAAGTGCAGCCCCCAATATTGAAGAATAACTTGCTGAGTATCATAACCACGGCAGTGGACCCCTTGTTCCCCTACATTCCTTTTTCCACTCGCCTTCTATGGATAGATCCTATGGACTGACTGTGGCTCACCCCCATGAGCAACCTTACCCAGCGACCGTGGGTGAGAAGTGTCCAGATCCCTGACTGACAACTGTATATCTCCCTGAAGGGTATTAACCTAAACCCCCGACCTGACCACTGTGGAGCCACAGGACTGACTGTGACCCATTCCTGACATTGCAGAGGCTTAGACTCTGACCAGGTTCGCCCTGAGCGGATTCCTGAATGTGGGCATTCCCCTGTATTGGTACTGGATGCTGCCCTTGACTTGCTGTGCCAAGGCTCCTCGACTGATGGATCCCTCCATGGACATCGATGAGAGCTATTCTTTTAAGACTTTAGACATGGTTGCTTGCTGGTTGTACAGGCAGTGTGTTTGCCCTAAAGCTGCTGGCTTCTTGCTAAATGTCCAGATTACAGAGGAGGAAGTGCTGGATGTCTTGAAACGGTTAAAAGTGGATACATCCCCAGGACCTGATCAGGTATACCCAAGAACTCTGTGGGAAGCTAGAGAAGTGGTTGCTGGGCCTCTTGCTGAGATATTTGTATCATCGATAGTCACAGGTGAGGTGCCGGAAGACTGGAGGTTGGCAAACGTGGTGCCACTGTTTAGGAAGAGCGGGAAAGACAAGCCAGGGAACTACAGACCAGTGAGCCTGATCTCGGTGGTGGGCAAGTTGTTGGAGAGAATCCTGAGGGACAGGATTTACATGTATTTGGAAAGGCAAGGACTGATTCGGGATAGTCAACATGGCTTTGTGCATGGGAAATCAAGTCTCACAAACTTGATTGAGTTTTTTGAAGAAGTAACAAAGAAGATTGATGAGGGCAGAGCAGTAGATGTGATCTATATGGACTTCAGTAAGGCGCTCGAAAAGGTTCCCCATGGGAGACTGATTAGCAAGGTTAGATCTCATGGAATACAGGGAGAACTAGCCATTTTGAATACAGAACTAGCTCAAAGGTAGAAGACAGAGGGTGGTGGTGGAGGGTTGTTTTTCAGACTAGAGGTCTGTGACCAGTGGAGTGCCACAAGGATCAATGCTGGGCCCTCTACTTTTTGTCATTTACATAAATGGTTTGGATGCGACCATAAGGGGTACAGTTAGTAAGTTTGCAGATGACACCAAAATTGGAGGTGTAGTGGACAGCGAAGAGGGTTACCTCAGATTACAACAGGATCTGGACCAGATGGGCCAGTGGGCTGAGAGGTGGCAGATGGAGTTTAATTCAGATAAATGCGAGATGCTGCATTTTGGGAAAGCAAATCTGAGCAGGTCTTATACACTTAATGGTAAGGTCCTAGGGAGTGTTGCTGAACAAAGAGACCTTGGAGTGCAGGTTCATAGCTCCTTGAAAGTAGAGTCGCAGGTAGATAGGATAGTGAAGAAGGCTTTTGGTATGCTTTCCTTTATTGGTCAGAGTATTGAGTACAGGAGTTGGGAGGTTATGTTGTGGCTGTACAGGACATTGGTTAGGCCACTGTTGGAATATTGCGTGCAATTCTGGTCTCCTTCCTATCAGAAAGATGTTGTGAAACTTGAAAGGGTTCAGAAAAGATTTACAAGGATATTGCCGGGTTGGAGGATCTGAGCTACAAGGAGAGGCTGAACAGGCTGGGGCTGTTTTCCCTGGAGCGTCGGAGGCTGAGAGGTGACCTTATAGAGGTTACAAAATTATGAGGGGCATGGATAGGGTAAATAGGCAAAGTATTTTCCCTGGGGTCGGGGAGTCCAGAACAAGAGGGCATGGGTTTAGGGTGAGAGGGGAAAGATATAAAAGAGACCTAAGGGGCAACCTTTTCACACAGGGTGGTACGTGTATGGAATGAGCTGCTAGAGGAAGTGGTGGAGGCTGGTACAATTGCAACATTTAAGAGGCATTTGGATGGGTATATGAATAGGAAGGGTTTGGAGGGATATGGGCCGGATGCTGGCAGTTGGGACTAGATTGGGTTAGGATATCTGGTCGGCATGGACGGGTTGGACCGAAGGGTCTGTTTCCACGCTGTACATCTCTATGACTCTATGACTCTATGTGGTGTTAGGTGCGTGATTGATGTAGTGCATTGCCAATACAGCAAGATCTGTGTCCCCTAACGGAGGAATGCTGACTAGCCAGTCAAGCTGCCTTTATGTTTAACTGCACCAGTTAGTACAGCAGGGCAAGGAATGTGTGCTGTGAGCATGCAGCTAAGTGCTAAATGAAAGAGAACAAGTGAGCATGCTGAGATGCGGATTAGCTCAGTCTATGAGTTGGGTACCAGTCCATGCACATAAACTGTCCTTGCAGCAGCCTTTCAATGCTAGTTGTTAGTGTACTCTGTATTGCAAGTCTGTCTTTCCAGACTGGCCTGCAAGTGTATAGAGATCTCTATGATCTGTGCTACCACAAGTGATCCCGTACTTTCCCGAAACAAAAATAGAAATTGCTGGAGAAACTCATCAGATCTGGCGGCAACTGTGAAAGAATGAGTCAACATTTCGAGTCCAGTGATCCTTCTTCAGAGCTGATAGTAACTAGGAAAAGCTTGTGTATATGTTGAAGAAAGGGGCTGGGGGTGATGTTGTTGGGGGAGTGCAAAAAGAGTAAGAGGATAGGTGGAGATGAAGTCCAGAGAGCGAGAAAGACAGTTTGGCGGACAAGGTGATGGATGATAGTAAACCCGGAAGAGAAAATCTGATAATAGGTCCATAAGTAGTTGAAAATGGGTTGGCTGTGCTGAAAACAGTCCATGTCATGACAGGGTGTGAGTAAAGGACATGGAATGACATGTCCAGGTTCTACAACTATTGAACTTAATATTGAGTCCTGGAGGCTGCAGGGAACCCACGCAGAAAATAAGATGCTGGTCCTCCAGCTTGTGCTGAGCCTTGCTGGATTACTGCAGTAGTCCCAAGAGAGAGATATTGACCAGGGATCACAGGTTGTGTTGAAGTGGCAGGCAACTGAAACGTCCGGGTCATTTTTACAGACAAATGTAGATTCTGCAAAATGGTCACCCAGCTAATGTTTTGTCTCCATTGTGTATAGGAAACCGCATTGTGAGCAGTGAATGCAGTGGAGCAGATTGAGTGAAGTGTAGGTAAATTGCTTGGCTCCATTCCTATATGGTTACCACCCTCCCCTCCCCTCCCACCCCACACCCCAGCCGGCTCTTGATATATTCCACCCTTTTCTATCTACTGTCATTTCTGAAGAAGCAAAGCATTAACTCTCCTCTCTGTCCACAGATGATGCCAGACCAGCTGCATTCCTCCAATAATTTCTTTCTTTGTTTCAGATCTTCAGTATCCACAGTTCTTTGTTATATTTTCGTGCCTTGCATTTCTTATTTCTACACAAACTGGTTCTATATCTTGCATTTACGATTTGTGGTTCTCTCTCACTATTACATGAAAACATCAGCCAGGCATTTGTGCTCAGGTTGTGGAGTGAGACTTGAACCCATAACTTTCAGTCGGAAATGCAAGAGCTCCACCTTACAATTGAGCCACAGCTGATGCAGTTGGGAACCAAGTAAGGGCTGTCCTGTAGAACTGGAACTTGCAAATGAGATGGTGGAAGGATGTTGTGAGATTGATTGTTGGAAGCTGAGCCAAGGTAGTGGAGGCACTATGCTCACAATTTTCGGGAAATATTATTGTAACCATGCTTACAGCTGTTTGGGTACTGTGGGAGACCTAGCTATCTAACTGGAATGATTTCAATAATAGTTAGGATTAAGGTTAGGTGAGGTGGGAGCAGTGGGAGTTGACAGTGTATTCAGGAACCATAGAATAGAAAGGTAGAGTTGCTTGAAGACACAATGTTAATTATTAAGGACTATATGATGAGGGTCTAGTACCGGGGATGTTGAAATATGCATGACAGTTCCAGAAGAGATAGAACCATTTAAAATTGTCCTCTGAAGAACAATGAGTACTAAAGGCCTGGCCAACATTCCTCTCTCAACCAAACAGCTGCTTGGGGAAACATGCTTTTAAAAAATGGATGCTACATTTTCTGTCTGAAATAATAGTCATTGCATTTCGAAGTGATTTTTATAGCATTTCATTTGGGACATTCTTGAGGTCCAAGATGAGGTATTTTGTATATTACGCAAGTCACTATTTTACTTTCTTCATTTTACTGTTACTTATTCCTTTTTCACAATTCCTACAGAACCCATGTACACATCAATGTTATATACAGATTGCTTCTGTTGCTGCTTGAAACCTGCTTTCAAGGGAAGCCATTCTGGATATTCATTGACATTATGGTGTGGACCATAAAGACCATGAAGACATGGGCAACGATGACATTTATGTTGGAAAGTAAAGGACCGTTTTGCAAAGAAGCTTTTGTGTATCTTTCAGAATCTTAATAATAAGTTTTGGCAAGCTATTCAATCCTGAGAATCACCAGAACTAAGCTGAATCCCTACTCCACCTGACATCAACAGAAAGACATATTTGAAACGGAGATCATTAGTGATGAAGGCCTGGAATCTTCGACATTCTTATTTTTTCTTGTGCAGATGACCTGAGATCAGAATCCTCATTTAAACATGGGGATCAGAGATAGGATAGTCTGGCTGGCTCAGCAGTTTAATACCTAAATTAGCTGAAACCCCAGGTACATTTAGCTGCCATTTCAGTTTCATGATGCTGGAGGAATATCCAGCCCTCTTCTACGTTTGGAAAGGAGGTGCAGGATTATTTACTCAACTGAAACTAGAAGACTGATACATTTTTTAATGTCTGAATTGGAGGGTAACTAGCCACTATCTTAGATTGATTTTTACCTTAACAAATGTTCATCCACGTATCATGAAAGATCAGATTTAATGATTTAAATTCTTTCTTTTGGCTTCTGAGTTGAAATTGTTTCTCATCAGGTGAGAATTTGTGAGAACTGAATCTAGCATCGTTCCCCCCTCTTCCCACCCACACATAGACATAACATACATACTCACATACTCTCGCGCACAGATATCTATCAGGGATTTCACAGCTCACATTTTATTCTCAACCCCTGCTGGATCTGCAGTCTTTATTTCTCCTCTCTCTCTCTCTTTCTCTCTCGCTCTCTCTCTCTCCCTCTCTGCACACAGTGATTAACTGGGCTGTCACATCGTCAGGCTGCGCACGTTGGTAAACAAAGAGAAGCTTCTGTGAATGGGGTGGCCCTGTATGGGAGCCGGGGATTTTTTTTTGGACAATCTTTCCTTAATAGAATCTCTTATTGTAGCAGACTGACCCATCCATTCTCAGTTATTACAAAGGTGAGCCTCCTCTATATGTAACCATACGCTTCATGTTTGGATCTCACATTGAGCTGCTGCAGAGTCTGGATTTTAACCAATGATGGTGATCATGTCTTATTCATGTATTTTTTTATAAATCTTTTTTTAGCGGTGTGTACAACCCATTAATGTCATGTGTGTTTTATATATATTTTTATCCTGATTAGTAAGGTTTTTTTATTGTACTCGGTTCACTGCAGTCACTGATTAGCTGTTTAAAAGTCATTTTGCAGTTTGAATATGAAGCAATAGACAAAGCGATTTCTGTATAAAGCAGTGTATGGCTCTTCTGAAGCCTGCGGGGTTTTCTTTTGCTTGTTTAGATTCGATAATGTGTTATATTCTGCTCTTCTAGTTTCACCTTGGTTTTGTTTGTGTGACTGATGGATGATGGTACCCCAGGTTATTTTGATAAAATATTGCTCACTTTGGATGAGTATGGTCCTGCTTCACCCTGATACCTCATTTGGTCAAAGCAATGAGTAATTGAGTGATGCTCACCAGAAGGTCTCAGAATCTACCTCCTGATCACTGCTGAGTTACTTAATCCTAGTGGGAACAGCATCTAAAGTGCTACAGTTGGTCACAGTGCCCTTGGGATAAGAAGGGAAAATGATCCAAGGTTTTTGCTCCTGATCACTCACTATTCACTGAGTAAGATAGTGATTTGGATGAGGACAAGTTAGACCTAACTGCAGCATCTCTGCAGTTGAATATCTCATGGATATTTACTGTCAAGGTTCATGCGTCAGGAGCACCCCATTGGCTGAGTTGCTGGAGGATGACTACCCCTATAAGTCTGTACCTGAAAATAAAAGGGAAAAAATAGATGAAAGCAAATAGAACAACATATTATATGAAAGAAAAATTGGATTCAATTCAACACACAAATTTCGAAAATGCTGGAAATGGTCAGCATAGTAATAAGGGTGAGGGAAAGGAACACTTTTTTTTGGATTTATAATCTTTGTTAAAACTAAAACATTAATTGAGAAAATACCGTAGTCATACCAAAATGTCTTTACTCCTAGAGATTCAAACTTCATCACATCTAGTTGAAAAAAGGCAAAGTGTCTACTCATAACAAATTGGTGTGTGAGTTCACGTGGTTTTTCGATAACTCCTGGCAGAAAGTTGGAAAGTAGCGTTGGCAAAGCAGTTGGAAAATGCAAGTGGATGCAAGCCCAATTGGATCTATCTGGTAGGATGAGACTGGAAAGCATCGGGCAGGTTAGAAAAGAAGAGGATGCCAGACACTGTTGACATGAAACAGGCTTGTAGGGTATAATAAGTGATAAGGCAGATTTTGTCAGGAGTTAAGAACTCTGATTTGTACTAATTCAATAAAGGTCAAAATTTAGCACATTCAGTGAGCGTCATTCTTGTTATGTTTGCAACTGATTATTATATCATAACGCTACTACATCTATGAAGTTTAACCACTATTCCCTGTCTGAACAAGGAGGGAAAGGCTTAACAAATCCTTTATAGTTTTACTCCAGATGTAAAAACAATCAATGTCAAGTTGCAACCATTTAGAGTCATAGAGATGTACAGCACAGAAACAGACCCTTCAGTCCAACTCGTCCATGCCAAACAGGTATCCTAACCTAATCTAGTCCCATTTGCCAGCACTTAGCCCATGCCCCTCTAAATCCTTCCTATTCATATACCCATCCAGATGCCTTTTAAATGCTGCAATTGTACTAGACTCCACCACTTCCTCTGGCAGCTCATTCCATACATGCACCACCCTCTGTGTGAAAAAGCTGCCCCTTACGTCCCTTTTATATCTTTCCCCTCTCACCCCAAACCTACGTCCTCTAGTTCTGGATTCCCCCACCCCAGGGAAAAGACTTTGTGTTTTTATCCTATCTATGCCCCTCATGATTTTATAAACCTCTATAAGATCACCCCTCAGCCTCTGACACCCCCAGGAAAACCTATTCAGAGAGCCTATTCAGCCTCTCCATATTGCTCAAGTCCTTCGACCCTGGCAACATCCTTGTAAATCTTTTCTGAACCCTTTCAAGTTTCAAAACATCCTTCTGATAGGAAGGAGACCAGAATTGCACGCAATATTCCAAAAGTGGCTTAACCAATGTCCTGTACAGCCGCAACATCACCTCCCAACTCCTATATTCAGTGCTCTGACTGATAAAGGAAAGCAGTCCAAATGCCTTCTTCAATTTCCTATCTACTTGCGACTCCACTTTCAAGGAGCTATGAACCTGCACTCAACGTCTCTTCATTCAGCAACACTCCCTAGGACCTTACCATTAAGTGTATAAGTCCTGCTCTGATTTGCTTTTCCAAAATGCAGCACCTCACATTTATCGAAATTAAACTCCAACTGCCACTCCTCAGTTGTGAGGGAACACCCAATTCCTCAGAAATTTGTGATCAAGTCAAGTTCAACCATGCGGCAGGAATATTTTGTCTGTCTGGTGAGTGTTACACACCAATCTGAAATGATTTTATAGCTGTGGCAAACCTTGTACTATTGTATGGTGTGATAAAGGCATAAATCTGCCCCTGTTCAATAATTGCTTACAACATACCAAATAATTTCTAAATTCTAATGATGTCAAGTTTGGTTAGAGGTGCTTCTGAATCAGTGAGAGTTATTATGTGCATGATAGCAGGGAACAGGACAGAAACCAGAAAGGTCACAGAGAATTTTCAATATTCCAAGAACCTGTGAAATAAATACGGCAAACACACATAGCCATAAACAGGCAAATATAGACATACCACTACATACAAACATGCACACATAATCAGAAATATGTTCATAATTCCCTTAGGTCTATCATTGACTATTTTTATTGAACCGTTGTTAGTATAACACGACAAATAGGATGCTATTTTTGGATTTGATGGGAATTGGTTACAGATTTATTAAGATTGATAAAATGACACTGCGTTAAAGTGTATTGTTCTTCTTAAGAATCACATATACTGATGTAAGGTAAAATAGAAATGATCTTTAGAATCTGATCGTGCAAACCACTTATCATGGTACCCATGTGTTTATCACTGACTGATGATATAAATCACTGGAAACTGTTACTTTTGATCATGAAGACTTTTGGTTTGCTTTGAGGCTGAGCAATCTTGGTCTTCTACCATAACTCTAGATATTTTGTTTGTTAAAGTGGCTGATTAGCTACCTATTGCTCTGAAATGTTTGCTGGACTCAGGGTTTGATTGGATTAACTTAAGTGCATGTGTGAACATTGCATTACTGGTAACGATTCTGATAAGTTTTGAGGATCTTTTCCAATACTTGTTTTTCAAGACCAGGTCAACAATTGGTTCTCATAGTGAACTTGGTCCTGGGCATCTTCTTCAAGGCAAATTTGTTACTGATACCGAATTGCCTCATTGCAATCCAGTTATTTGGCAAATTAAGAAATGTGATGACTTTGAACTTGAGACCAGCTTCATCCTTCAATTATTCTGTTTGAAGACTCATTTCTCTTAATTGTTCATTCAATGGGGTCTGCATTATTTGGGCATTTGCTAGATTCTTGAAAATCTTCACAGTATGACCCCTGGAGGCTGGATACCTTGCATCCAGCTTTAAAGTGAGGAAAGCATACATTTGTGAGGTGATAAAAATTGAGGCTGACTACTGATGCATGTAGCACGTTGTGACTAACAAGGTGGGGGTTCGATTTATATGCCAAGTAAATTGAAAATCTCAATTTTTGGCATGTTAATATTGGATCATTTTAGATTCTTTGTTATATTGCAAACTATGGAAAAAGGCAGTGCATTTTTAACTTGCCTTTTGGTCGTGATTCATAGCATGATATTTTGTATGTGATGTCAAAAATAGGAATTTAGTGGAATGGCTAATGTGGGCAGTTAGAGCATTATCCATTCACTTCTGTGATAGGCTTTAAGTGCAACCCAAATCAGTGGGAAGGATAGGTCCTCTCTCTACTGCTTGTAAGAATCCAATATTTTCTATCAGGAACTCACAGAATAGATAAAATATATCACAACTGTCACATCCTGATACATTCTCACTCCTATGAAATTAATTTGAAATTTTTACTTAAATGTTGGTGCAGGATACATGATGTGAAATATTGTAAAGAGTCATAGAGGTAAACAGCATGGTAACTACTCCCATTTACCTGCATTTAGCCCATAGCCTCTAAACCATTCCTATTCATACCAGAAGAGAGCAGAAGAGAGCAGACGATGAGGAAGGCAGAGAGGAGACAGGTGCAAGAGACCCCGGGGGAAGTACCTGTCAGGAACAAGTTGAATCTTTTGGAAACAGTAGAGACAGATGACACTGCCAGTCCACGAGGCAGCCAGGCCTGTCAATCAAAAGTTGGCGTGGAGGCAGAGCAGAAGAGTTGGACATCGCACTGGGCCGCGGTAATAGGGGACTCCATAGTGAGAGGAACTGACCAGGGTTTTTGTGGCAGCAGGCGGGACTTAAGGATGGTGTGTTGCCTTCCTGGTGCCAGTGTTAAAGACATCACAGACGGAGTGCAGGAAATCCTCAAGGACGAAGGTGAAGAGCCAGAGGTGGTGGTACATGTCGGCACAAATGACGTCGGGAAGAAGGGGAGGAACATACTACAGCGGGACTTCGGAGAACTAGGAAGAAGGCTGAAAAGCAGGACGTCCAGGGTGGTTATCTCTGGTTTGCTTCCAGTTCCTCGGGCTGGTGAGGCCAGAAACAGGGAGATAATGGACTTGAACGTGTGGCTGGGGAACTGGTGCAGGAAGCAAGGATTTAAGTTCTTGGATCACTGGGGTATGTTTTGTGGTAAGCATAAATTATACAAGAGAGACGGTTTGCACCTTAATAGGTTAGGGACCAGCATTCTGGCAGGCAGGTTTGCTACTGCAACACAGCTACGTTTAAACTAAGTAGTGGGGGGGAGGGGACAAACTGGATGTTTAAGAAGGAAATTGAAGGGAAAGTTAGAACAAAAGAAGTCAAGAAAGACAACTGTATCAATGAGGCAGAAAACTCAAAAAGGGATCATACTATAAGGTTGAGTGAAATAGGAGTTGATAGGAAGGGTGAGGCAGTAACAAATTAAAAATACTATACATGAACGCATGAAGCATTAGAAATAAGATGGATGAGCTTGAGGCTCTTTTGGAAATTGGCAGATACGATATTGTGGCGATTATTGAGACATGGTTCAAGTGAACAGGGCCTGGGAAATGAATATTCAAGGCTACACGTGCAATCGTAAGGACAGACTGACGGGCAGAGGGGGTGGGGTGGCATGTTGGTAAGGGATGGTATTCAGTCCCTTACGCGGGGGGACCTAGAATCAGGGGATGTAGAGCTGAGAAATTCTAAGGGTAAAAAGATCCTCTTAGGAGTTATCTACAGACCCCCAAACAGTAGTCTGGATGTCGGATATAAGTTGAATCAAGAGCTGAAATTGGCCTGTCGGAAAGATGTTACTACAGTTGTTATAGGGGATTTCAACATGCAGGTAGATTGGGAGAATCAAGATGGTATTGGACCTCAAGAAAGAGACTTTGTGGAGTGCCTTCGAGATGGATTCTTAGAACAGCTGGTGCTGGAGCCTACCAGGGAGAAGGCAATTCTGGATCTGGTATTGTGCAACGAACCAGAATTGATCAGGGACCTCGAAGTGAAGGAGCCATTGGGAAGTAGTGACCATAATACAATAAGCTTCAATCTGCAATTTGAGAGGGAGAGGGTACAATCGGAAGTGACAATATTTCTGTTGAAAAAAGGGAACTATGGAGCTATGAGGGAGGAGCTGGCCAAAGTTCAATGGTGCAATACCTTAGCAGGGATGACAGTAGAGGAACAATGGCGGATATTTCTGTATATAATGAAGAAGTTGCAGGATCAGTTCATTCCAAAAAGGAAGAAAGATCCTAGGAGGAGGCATGGGTGGCCGTGGCTGACGAGGGAAGTTAAGAAACATATAAAGTTAAAAGAGAAAAAGTATAACATAGCAAAGATAAGTGGGAAAACGGAGGACTGGGAAGCTTTTAAAGAACAAAGACGATTACTAAGAAGGAAATACGCAGAGAAAAATAAAGTACGAAGGTAAACTGGCCAAAAATATAAAGGGGGATAGTAAAAGCTTTTTTAGGTATGTGAAAGGCAAAAAAATGGTTAAGATTAAAATTGGGCCCTTGAAGACAGAAACAGGGGAATATATTACTGGGAACAAAGAAATGGCAGAAGAATTGAATTGGTACTTCAGATCTGTGTTCACTGGGGAAGACACAAGCAATCTCCCTGAGGTAACAGTGGCTGAAGGACCTGAACTTAAGGGAATTTATATTTGCCAGGAATTGGTGTTGGCGAGACTGTTAGGTCTGAAGCTTGATAAGTCCCCGGGGCCTGATGGTGTACATCCCAGGGTACTGAACGAGGTGGCTCGAGAAATCGTGGATGAGTTGGTGATTATTTTCCAGAGTTCGATAGATTCGGGATCAGTTCCTGTGGATTGGAGGGTGGCTAATGTTGTACCACTTTTTAAGAAAGGTGGGAGAGAGAAAGCAGGAAATTATAGACCAGCTAGTCTGACCTCAGTGGTGGGAAAGATGCTGGAGTCTATTATAAAGGATGAAATTACAACACATCTGGATAGTAGTAACAGGATAGGTCAGAGTCAACATGGACTTATGAAGGGGAAATCATGCTTGACTAATCTTCTGGATTTTTTGAGGATGTAACTCTGAAGATGGACGAGGGAGATCCAGTAGATGTAGTTTTTTTTAGATTAGATTAGATTAGATTAGATTACATTACATTACAGTGTGGAAACAGGCCCTTCGGCCCAACAAGTCCACACCGACCCGCCGAAGCGCAAACCACCCATTTGACCCTTACCTAACACTACGGGCAATTTAGCATGGCCACTTAACCTGGCCTGCACATCTTTGGACTGTGGGAGGAAACCGGAGCACCCGGAGGAAACCCACGCAGACACCGGGAAAATGTGCAAACTCCACACAGTCAGTCACCTGAGGCGGGAATTGGACCCGGGTCTCTGACGCTGTGAGGCAGCAGTGCTAACCACTGTGCCACCGTGCCGCCCATCGTGCCACCGTGCCGCCCATGTAGTGTACCTGGACTTTCAGAAAGCTTTTGATAAAGTCCCACATAGGAGGTTAGTGAGCAAAATTAGGGCGCATGGTATTGGGGGCAAAGTACTAACGTGGATTGAAAGTTGGTTGGCTGATAGGAAACAAAGAGTAGTGATAAACGGCTCCATTTCGGAATGGCAGGCAGTGACCAGTGGGGTACTGCAGGGATCGCTGCTGGGACCGCAGCTTTTTGCAATATATGTTAATGATATAGAAGATGGTATTAATAATAACATTAGCAAATTTGCTGATGATAATAAGCTGGGTGGCAGGGTGAAATGTGAGGAAGATGTTACAGGGTGACCTGGACAGGTTAGGTGAGTGGTCAGATGCATGGCAGATGCAGTTTAATGTGGATAAATGTATGGTTATCCACTTTGGTGGCAAGAACAGAAAGGCAGATTACTACCTAAATGGAATCAATTTAGGTAAAGAGATCTGGGTGTTCTTGTACACCAGTCAATGAAGGTAAGCATGCAGGTACAGCAGGTAGTGAAGAAGGCTAATAGCATGCTAGCCTTCATAACAAGATGGATTGAATATAGAAGCAAAGAGGTTCTTCTGCAGCTGTATAGGGCCCTGGTGAGATCACACCTGGAGTACTGTGTGCAGTTCTGGTCTCCAAATTTGAGGAAAGACATTCTGGCTATTGAGGGAGTGCAGCGTAGGTTCACGAGGTCAATTCCTGGAATGGCTGAAAGACTGGAGCAACTGGGCTTGTATACCCTTGAGTTTAGAAGACTGAGAGGGGATCTGATTGAGACATATAAGATTATTAAAGGATTAGACACTCTGGAGGCAGGAAACATGTTTCCGCTGATGGGTGAGTGCCGAACCAGAGGACACAGCTTAAAAATATGGGGTAGACCATTTAGGACAGAGATGAGGAGAAACTTCTTCACCCAGAGAGTGGTGGCTGTGTGGAATGCTCTGCCCCAGAGGGCAGTTCTGAGACCCAGTCTCTGGACTCATTTAACAAAGAGTTGGATAGAGCTCTCAAGGATAGTGGAATCAAGGGTTATGGAGATAAGGCAGGAACAGGATACTGATTAAGGATGATCAGCCATGATCATATTGAATGGAGGTGCAGGCTCGAAGGGCAGAATGGCCTACTCCTGCACCAATTGTCTATTGTCTCTTGTCATGTACCTTTCTAAATATCTTTTAAATGTTGTAGTTGTACCCGTCTCTACCACTTCCTCTGGCAGATCGTTCCAAATATGCACTACCTTCTTTGTGAAGAAAGTTGCATTTTAAATCTTTCTCCTTTCACTTTAAACCTATACTCTCCAGTTTTGGACTGTCCTATTCTGGGGAGAAGACTTAGCTATACACCTTATCTATACTTTTCATGATTTTATAAACCTCGATAAGGTCACTCTTTAGCCTCCTACATTCAGGGAAAATGGTCACAACCTATCCAACTTCTTTGTATAATTCAAACCTTCCAGTCTTGGTAAAATCCTTGTTACAACATTGTTTTGCACCCTTTACAGTTTAATAACATCCTTTGTATTCTGGACGACCAAAATCGTATGCAGTACTTCAAATGTGGCCTTATCAATGTCTTGTACAGCCATAACATGATGTCCCAAACTCCTGTACTCAACGTTCTGACCTATGAATTTGTTACAGGAGGGTGTACATTTCTGAAATCAGGATTAAATACCATTTTTGTGACAGTGTAAAAGGAACTTTATCCCTGTATCTGACCCTGAGTCAACTTTTTGCACAGTATTTATTTAACAGTTTAATGTAGAAATGATTGTAAAGTATGTATCTAATTTTTTTAAAAAAGGAAAAAGAAAATTTAGAAATGACAACCAAAGGTTTGACTGTGATGAGGAGAAATATCTTCACCCTGAGAATGATGAGCTTGTGGAAAATGCTACCACAGAAAGCAGTCCAGGCCAAAATGTTGTATGATTTCAAGAAGGAGTTGGATATAGCACTTGTGACAAAAGGAATCAAAAGATATGGGGAAAAGCAGGAGCAGGCTGTAAGTTGAATGATCAGTCAAAATCATAATGAATAGCAGGGCGGGCTCAAATGGCCCATCTGCACCAATTTCCAAGAGATGAGTTTTAAAAAGTGAGAATATGGTACAGGCACCTAGAAGAGGAGGGTATTCTCCATATAGACACGTTTCAAATTTATTTTAAGGTATGTGGTTAAATATTTTATCCAAAGAATATATAAAATTCTTAAGGGGCTAAACAGGGTAAATTTTGAGGAAATGTTTCTCCTGGTTAGAGAATTCAGAGTTTGTTGAAAGATTCATTTCCCTAAATTGTTCATTCAATGGGGGCTGCTTTATGTGAGCATTTGTTAGACTCTTGCAAATCTTTGCAATACAACCCTTCGAGGTTTATAATCTCATAACGTCATTTCAGCCAGTTAGGACTGAAATAGGGGAAACCTCTTTACTCAAAGTATTCTGAATCTTTGGAATTCCTTCCCCAGAGGCTGGTGGATGGTTACTTTTGGGTACCAAGGAATTAAGGAATATGGGGAAGGTTTGGGAAGATAGCACTAAGCCATGTTCCTTTGGATTGGCAGATCCATAAGGCCTACACGAGTTCTAATTTATATGTTCTGTATACTCTTAGACTAAATGAAATATTTGCTCATGTTGCTAATATTCCTTTGCTGCTGCTGAGTGAACTCATAGTTCACCTAAGACATAGTTCACCTAAGAGACCATGAGCTGTGATTCTGCACTCCCCCCAGTTATGATGAAAGAAATGTAAGTTTACTGTCACTCATGACTTCTTCAGTGTATCAACAGTCTGAATATTTACACCTTCTCAGACAATGTCAGATAGGGCATTCCAGATTTCACTGTATATTCACATGCCTTCATCATGGATTCACTTCTGTATTTTTTTGTGTTGATCATTTTTAGTACTTTCTCCTTTAGGTAATCAGGATTTTGAGATAAATCCATAATATCATGCTGAGTTTCCGAGCACTTTGGTGGTGGACTGATAGTATAGCAGAGGAATACATTTGAAAGGGAGTCTGATGTCTTGGTGCCATTGTGGCACAGGACCAACAGCAGAACCTCAGCAGTGTGGCTTCCACTGAGCATCCATTTGAGCCACATAAATGCACATATAATGGCACGAGAAGGGTGTGGAGTTCGGTAAACTCTTGAGGCTTTTCAGGTTTGAGGGAGGATGGGGTGGTTATTCAGATATGGTACCACTGTTTGAAAGTCACCTTCACTTGTCCACCCACCTGATCACTGAGACTTGCCTTTCTGGCTCTACTCCTAAAAATAAACTTACTTGAATTCTTCCTTTCTCATCCTGCAGTGACCAACACTAGTGGTTGTGCTGTTGAATTGCCAAGCTTTATCCCTGATTTGGCCAAAACTCTGGGAGGTGGGTTGCCAGCTCAAGCAATGGGGTGGGTTCTTGCTGTGGTGAAAAAATTCAACACCTTGTGTTGTCCTCATACGTTGTTGGAAGGGTGAAAGTTAGATGTCATTATTGTCATTAGCAGCTCACAAGGTTGACTGTGAGTAATATTAGTTTGAGTTTTTCACAGCAAGCAATTTCTTGTTCTTTACTTGAATCTGTTTCCTGTGCTTCTGAACTTTCCTTCTTATTCCTTTTTAAAGGTCCAAATACAGGAATGTGTGGCATAGTGATAATGTCAGTGTACTGGTGATCCACGGTGTTAATGTTCCAGGAATGTGGGTTCAGACCCCACCATTGAATTCAATAGCAAAATTGCAATTAAAGAAAGCTAGCTTAAAAATGATTATGTAACCACCGTTGATTGTCATAAATACCCAACTGGTTTACTAATATCCTTTAAGGAAGGAAACCTACTGTCCTTCCCTGGTCTGACATACATGTGACTCCAGATCCACACTCATGGTGGTTGATTCTTAGGTGTCCTCTGGGCAACAAATGTTGGCCAGGCCAGCGATGCCCACATCCTGTGAATGAATGATCATTTATTCTTCTACAAACTTCCCTCCACCTTGCCCTCTCACTATGTTGAACTCTAGAAACATTACCTTCCCCACTGATCTAATTATTTTTTCCCCAAGACTTCACAATTATGGACACTTCACTCTTTGGTCCATGCCCCACCAACAAATATATATTGTGTCTTTAAACTGGTGAAATGTCTAATGATGCTTCCCAGGAGCATTGTCAAACAAAGAGATAGGTGTTAAAGATAAAGGATGCTAGGAAACCGGAGAGAGAGAGATTGAGAGGTTTAGGAAAGGAATTCCTGAACTTTAGCATTGGCAGCATGAATGTCCGTTAGTAGTGAAGTAACTAAAATTTAAAATGCCAAGATGTCTTGAAGCATTGTAGGGTGAGTGGAACAAGCAGAGATAGAGAAGATCACGGTCATAGAAGGACTTGAAAACTAGCTTAGGAATTTCAAAACTAAGGTATTGCTTAACTGGGAACCAGCTTGGGTCAGCAAGCACTGGGGTGATGGGTACGTGGACTTCATATAAGATACAGATAACAGATGAGTACAGGGTCAGACTCCCATCCCATGCTCACACAGCCTGCTGATTATTATTTAAATAAATAAAATATTTGCATTTTTATAGTGCCTGACTTAACCTCAGGATGTTCTGAAGCACTTTACAACCACTGCTGCCTCACCATGCCAAGCAGCTAGGCTCGATTCCACCCTTACACAAATATCTGTGTGGAGTTTGCATATTCTCCCCGTGTCTGCGTGGGTTCCTCCAGGGGTCCAGTTTCCTCCCACAATCCAAAGAAAGCGTCAGAGGCTGAGGGGTGACCTTAGAGAGGTTTATAAAATCATGAGGGGCATGGATAGGATAAACAGACAAGATATTTTTCCTGGGGTGGGGGAGTCCAGAACTAGAGGGCATAGGTTTAGGATGAGAGGCGAAATATTTAAAAAGGGCCTAAGGGGCAACGTTTTCATGCAGAGGATGGTGTGTATGTGGAATGAGCTGCCACATGAAGTGGTGCAGATTGGTATGATTACAACATTTAAAAGACACCTGGATGGGTATATGAAAGGTTTAGAGGGATATGGGCCAAGTGCTGGCAAATGGGACAATATTAATTTAGGATATCTGGTTAGACCGAAGGGTCTGTTTCCATGCTGTACATCTTTATGACTCTATGTGCAAGTTAGGTGGATTGGCCATGCTAAATTGCCCGTAGTGTCCAGAGATGTGCAGGTTAGGTGGATTAGCCATGGGAAGTACATGGCTGCAGGGATAGGGTTGGGCATCGGGTATAGGTAAGATGCTCTTCAGAGGGTCAGTGTGGATTCGATAGGCTGAATGGCCTGCTTCCACACTGTAGGAATTCTATGATAAGTCCACTGAAGTAGTTTCTTAGTTTATTCATTGTTATAATGTTGGAAGAACAATAGACAATTTGCACGCATGGAAGTCGTTCAAACAGCAGCAAGGTAACAAACAGTTAGTTAATTTGTGATGTTGGCTGAGGAGTAAGTATTGACCAGAACACTAGGATGTAGTTTTTCTGAATAGTACTATGGGATCTTTTACACTAGTCTGAGAGTGCAAACAGGATCTTGATGTATTGTGACATCCAAAAATGGCAGTCTCGATAGTACAACAAGTCCCCCAGTGTCACCCTATCTGAGATACTCAAATTTTTGCAAGCCACAACTTTCTCATTGACAGGTAAGAGTGTTCCTACCGAGCCATGGTTAACACCATTGCATGAAGAACAACTGAATACATGAGGCATATGAACATATGAGGTGTCATAAAATTGAGTAGCGAAGATTGTTTACTGTGACAGCTCATTGATGGATCAGGGATTGCCATGAGCAGCATGCGGATGTAACAGTGAGAATCACTGCTTGAGATACCCTGAGAGAGTCGAGAGTGTGATGCTGGAAAGGCGCAGCAGGTAAGGCAGCATCCAAGAAGCAGGAGAATTGGTGTTTCGGCATTAGCCCTTCATCAGATTCCTGATGAAGAGCTCTTGCCCGAAACATCGATTCTCCTGCTCCTCGGATGCTGCCTGACGTGCTGCGCTTTTCCAACACCACACTTTCGACTCTGATCTCTAGCATCTGCAGTCCTCACTTTCTCCATCCCCTGATTGAGTAATTGATATTTCAGTGATGTGGTTCAGGCAGTCTCTGTTTTTATTTCTGGTGAAATTGACTTAGCTTGACTATAATTTCTAATCTTATATTGAAGAGAGCAGAGGAAGCCAGCTGAAAAACGACATCTCTTATAGCCTCACATCTGTAGACAGGCTTGTAAATTATTTGTAGCAAATTTCACTAGCAGAACTAGCACAGAAAAAAAAACTATTGCTTTCCAGTACAGGCCTGAGAGCAGTCATAGGAGGTAGAGCTTTCAATCTAGTGATATCGATAGGTGAAGTGAGTTGGCAAAAATTTGACAGATGGAATATAATGTGGGAAAATTTGGCAAGAGGAATAGAAAAGCAGTAAATTAATAAATGGAGACAATTTACAGAATTCAAAGTTTCAGAGAGATTTTGGTATGCTACTACATTAAAGAAAGTTAATGTTCAGGTACAATGAATAATTAGGAAGGTAAATGGAATACTAATGTCTATTACATAAAGAATGGAGCACAGGGAATTTGTTTTGCAACTGTATAGGGTCTTGGAGAGACTATGGATGGATTAGATTAGATTAGATTAGATTACAGTGTGGAAACAGGCCCTTCGGCCCAACAAGTCCACACCGACCCGCCGAAGCGAAACCCACCCATACCCCTACATTTACCCCTTACCTAACACTACAGGCAATTTAGTATGGCCAATTCACCTGACCCTGCACATCTTTGGATGGTGGGAGGAAACCGGAGCACCCGGAGGAAACCCACGCAGACACGGGGAGAATGTGCAAACTCCACACAGTCAGTCGCCTGAGGCGGGAATTGAACCCGGGTCTCTGGCGCTGTGAGGCAGCAGTGCTAACCACTGTGCCACCGTGTCGCCCACGGATGGAGTCAAATGCAATTCTTAAACGGCTAGTTGGTACTTTTCTCAGAACCTTCCACACAGTTTAGTTTTCCTGATCTGGTTGGGACCTCATGAGTATTCGTTAGCGTGTTATTAATACTCATTAACACCCCATCCCACTGGAATTATGTTGAAGGGTGCAATCTTAGGCAAATTATGTGTTCACAAACTCTATTATCTACAAGTGATGGAGACAATCAGGTTGGCATTGTATTTCCTAGCCACTGACTCCTTTCAAACACTCAACCAGGGATGTGTGGCCTGTCTCAATGTACAGGCCAAAAGTACAATCGTGAGTTCACAGATGTTCTTTGTGGGAAGATAGTACAGTTTTTCAGTTCACCATGGACCCAGCAAGTCAAGCTGTAAGAGATGTAGGATTTGCAACTCAGGTCCAAGATGCCATCTGCTGCATGCACGTGGCACTCCAAGCATGGCATCTTCCAGCCATGTTCCTGAACAGGAGGGATTTCACTCGCTCAACACCCAACTGGCATGGCGGGATGACAAGGGTTACCCCAAAATGTATGGCTAATGACTCTAGTGTGCAACACTCAGACTGATACCAAACAATGCTACAGTGCTGTCCCTCTATTTACTAGGGCTATCACTAAATAGGCAATTAGTCTTTTGAAGGTACAATTCTATTGCTTGGACCACTTAGGAGGTGTATAATTACCATTAATTATATGTTAATTTGTTCCTTTTGTGCTCATAATCTCCTGTTTAGTTTCCTGACCAGACCATCATTGTGGAGTTATGCAGAATTATATGGGTGCTGTGCTTCTATGAAACAAACCTCAGTTTACAAAGGCTTTGATGGAGAGGGGCCAAACTATTCTGATTGACGCCTGAAAATCAAACGTTTAGCTTAAATTCTCATTTCCCAGAGATTATGTTCCTCCCACAAAACAGCAGAGAACGACAGCCTCAGCATTCTTTGCACTGTTCCTCATAAGGTACGTGTGTGTCCAGTGATGAATGTTCCTCAAGGTAATCTACAAGGGAACATAGCCAAAAGATATAACAGATTGAAAATAAAATTACAGGACTGGTATACAAACCGCTGTATTTAAGTCAAGTATTAGGTTGTATAGAATGTTGACATACCTCTGCATCCAAAGTGATCTTGGTGTTCTTTAACCTTTTTATTCTTACTGCTGTATCTTGGTGCCACCTCTGCAGCCACAGCTGAGTTTAGGGAAGTTTGCAGACAGTTTTGCTTCTTTGCCCAAGATGACTCTGGTGGGTGTCCTTTGATGGTCTGGTGCATTGGGATCTCTAGCCTGCTGAGGGTCTCCTGCAAAGGCAGTGGTGAAACCTCTTCAATATAACCTGATGGAGATATTGGGTTCCATCCCTCTGAAGTGTCCTGAGATGAAAATCCCTGGGTTCCTGTCTGTTGCTTCTCCTACCAGGTAATAAGGGATATCTGCCAAAAGCAGATATATGGAATTTGGCCACAGATCAGCCATAATCTCATTGAATGGCAGAACAGACTCAAGGGACTATTCCTGTTGCTATGTTCCTATGTACCATCGCCTGGATGATGAACGAATGCATCCATGGTTCAAGTGCCGGAGTAAAAGTTCCCAAAACATATCCTGTAGCTACTGAAATAAAAGCTGGAGAAACTCAAATCTGGCAGCAGAAATGGAGAGAGAAATGTAGTTAACATTTCAAATCTGGTATGATTAATGAGTCTGCCTGCTTGTATGTCTCTATATCCCTCTAGCCTGCGAGGACCAGGATTCTATCCTCATACAGACTGAGGATTCCGATGTCAAGTTGTCCTTCAACCAAACAGGGCTTTTCTGTCTCTATTGCAGGCTGAGAGTTCTCTGGTGCCATGATAGTGTCCCTACCTCCTGGCTGGAAAGTCTAGGCTCAAGTCCCATCTGTCCAAAAGGTGTGACATTTGTATGACCAGTTTAAAAACAGCTGAAAGTGAAGCTGCAATTAGGTTATACTATCCTTCAGTTTAAAGTGGCTGAAGGTTTTAGGTGAAAAGAAAGCCTGAGAGTCACTTTATTGCTCATTGATTTCTCTTGTGATTGCTCCCACTCTGCTCGATTGGTGAGTCTTTTTACAAGTTTGCCAATTAAGAAGAAAGAATGCAATGCTGAGTTGTAAAGTTGTTGAAGGAGGGAATAATGAGCACTGAGAAAAGAAGGAGGCATGTTCCTTTGTTCAAAAAGCTGGAGTTTATTAAAGAAAATATACAAATGGAAATTATTCACAACTGGAATATTCAACATTCCTATGCTTATAATTCTTCATCACAACCACGTCTATTCCAAGTTAATGATAGACTTTGAGGTACAGCAGTGATCTGAAATAAAGAAGGAAGTGGTTGAATTTCAAGGAAAGCTCATGCAGTCTGGAGGGCAAAATATTTGGCTCTGAGGATAAACTGACCATGACCCAGAGTGAATAAAGAAGTGAGAGAAAACTCTATTATCTTGCCATGATTGGAATGAAGCAACACAGAGTGATCTGCAAGGGCTGTCTTCAACAACAGCACAATGACTGCTGCAATCTTTATTATTAAACAATTCTCCCACACTAATAAATGAATTATTTTTCCATCCTAACATTTGAATAAGGTGATTTTTTTTAACAATCTCATGGTAGTTGGAGACATGACTGATATCATCAATTGTATAGATTGAAATTCTTCCTTTTGCTAAAGTTGGAGTTAAGAGAACCAAATGTTGATATTAGTAACCATTGCCACCCAGATGCAACACATTGACTAATATTTGGCAAGTTTAAGTAACTTAGCTCTTAAAACCAAGAATTTTTCTCTCCATCCCTCTTAATTTTGAGAATAAGCAATTTGAACAGCTTGTGTCTTTGGATTAAAAAATCAATGGGTGAACCAGAGGTGCTGAAAGAAAGAGGAAGCTTTCACATTGCACTTCTATATGAGAATAAATAATAAAGAAATGTGCATAATGGGAGCAGCAGTAATTGCTCCCCCATCACACTGTGTTATGGAGGTGTACTGTACCTTTAAGAGAGTTGAAGGACTTAGCAAGCACACAGAGTGCTGGAGAATTTACAATGTCACATTTGGTCCAGCAGCCAGTAGTACCTGGGTCGTTATGAGACAAAACACAAATTCAAATTCGGCCAATCAGTTTAAATTATACCCCAAGATACTAACCTCCAATCAAGTTTGAATTTAGTATTTTGACAATATTAAAACCAATGAAACAATCCAATGCTTTGGGGTATAAGCCTGGGAAAATTTGAACAGTTGGAGGAGAACTGCCAAAAGACCAACAGAGGTAGGCTGCTAGTAAGAACTCTCTGAAAGGTACCTGTCTGGAGAAGGAGTTTGCATAGGAAAAAACAACAACACTGACTCTGGGGAGCAAATCTACAGCGGAAGATAAAAAGAGAGACAACAGCTGGCTGGTTTTGAAATTTGAACTTTTCTGTAAATCTTAATTGGGGGTTTTGTCGGACTAGTACTGTACAGTGGAAAGTAAACGATAGGTTTAGATAAATGAGTTGTCAATAGTTGTTAATTATTCTCTGTTAGATGTTAAAAAAATTTAGGTTGTTAATTTTTACTTTAAATTGTAAATTTTGGGATAGTTCTTTGCCTCTCGAATTTTAACTGATTACACGGGGTTAAATCATTTCTGCATTGTTGGTTTAAATTAGCAGGGGGGTTTAACCCCGTGTCATAACACACTGTCACTTGAAAGATTTTAATTATCTTCCTACAAATAGGCTGAAATAGTTCAATTTCTAGCTTTCTCCATAATCTGTGTTTTGGGCTAAGTGAGTGAGTCATTGCTTCACTGGACTTCAATAATTGAACATTTAAAATTGAACTTCTTCACTGATTGGCTTGTTGGAAAAGTTAACTGTACCCTGCAGCAGAGTATAGTTAATAAGTTGGACTTTGCAAATTGTTTGTGACACTAAAATGCCAGCAGTAAAAATGGTTTTGCTGAGATGTAACATACATGCTAGTTGGAGTTTGGAAATCAACATCCATCTGGATTTTGCTGTTCCTTATTCTGTGGATGTAATGAAGAATATTGCTAATTGTTGTCTGGAGTTCAGATGTATGAAGTTAAACTATTTAGATGTAACATCAGTGAGATGGAAGGTTTCTCCTCATTGATATTGAGATTTCTTTGGTTATTCTTTGTTGAGGTCAAGTGCAAGCAGCCCCACAAATGCACATGATCCATTGTTGATCAGGAATTGCTTTTATTTATTATTCTTCAGAGCTCATCATGATTATTCATGAATTGTTGAGCTACATAGACAGGGTTTCATCTTTGATAAGGGCTGAGTTAGCTAATCTGTCTATGTGATGTTAGCACTGATGAAGTTAATCTCAGAAGACTGAGAAAGGAAGGAGAAAAAGTCCACCAACACATCCATTTCTTTTAGGTCATAGAGACATTACACCACAGAAGAAGACTAATCAGCTCATCGAATTGATTTTTTAATATCTGTAGCACAATCCTTCTGCCACTTCTATCCAGGAGGCTGGAAGAACACAGCAAGCCAGGCAGCATCAGGAGGTGGAGAAGTCAATGTTTTGGGTGTAACCCTTCTGCAGGACCTGAAATGTTGACTTCTCCACCTCCTGATGTTGCCTGGCTTGCTGTGTTCTTTCAGCCTCTTGCTTTTCTATTTTGGATTCCAGCATCTGTAGTTTTTATGTTGCTACTTCTATCCAAGCCCTGAATACTGTACATACAAGCTTGGTCTCTGAGCTAATGGCTGCAAATGTGAGAGAAAATATGAGATATGTTCACCTACACTCTCTCCTTCCTCCATTGATTAGGGATGTTAGGTATGGATCATTCAAAGCTGAGACAGACAGACTTTTCAATTATCAGGGAGTCCAGATTTGTGGGAGAGGATAGGACAGGAGAGCTGAGGCCAAGATCAGGGTTACAATTCTGAATCTCTTATGATCTTAGGGTAGTTTATCCACAGGCCATACCTACTAGAACCAAAAGAGGCCCACAAAATAAGTTACTAAACAATAAATCTTCCACATTCCTCTGGGATAGAGATCACAGATTTACCACCCATTGAATGAAGCAATTCCTCTTCATCTCGATGCTAAACAGCTTGCCCCTTATACTGACACTATGTCCCTTGGTTTTAGACTCCACAATCAGGGAAAACATCCTTCCTATTTAACCTGTTGATTCCTGAATGTATTCTGTATGATGAATGAGATCGCCTGTTTAGAACTAATGTCTGATGAAGGGTCACTGGATTCGAAACGTTAACTTTTTTTTCTCCACAGATGCAACCAAACCTGCTGAGTTTCACCTGCTGAGCACTTTCTGTCTTTGCCATTGGATTACAGGTTCAGTAGTATTGCCACTCACTACAATCTCTCTAACTCAGGCCTTTTCTGAACTTGACAGATTCAGCTCTGAATCTGCATGTTTAAAGAGAAGCGCACTGGCTTGACTTAGGTGCCCTTTTCAGATGAAATTTGAAGTTGCTATTGAACTGATTTGGATGGGAAAGGAACAAAGGAAATGTGTTTAATTATACAGCATTACTGAATGTTAGCTGAATGGCCTCTTTCTATGCTGTATCAGTTTATCATTACACAAAATGCTCTGCTCAGTTCAATATCCTCACCCTCTCCTCAGGGTTCTTTCACATGGTGGGAGTTAAAAATAAAATCTGATGTCTTTAGGGTGAGAGGACCTATTTATCTCCTCAAAGTAAAAAGATTCTGTTACATTTTTCCAGTAAGACCTGAACATCACCTGATACTGTTCTGCTCAATACTTATGATGTGGAGGTGCTGGTGTTGGACTGGGCTGGACAAAGTTAAAAATCGCATGACCTCAGGTTATAGTCCAACAGGTTTATTTTGGAAGTACAAGCTTTCAGAGCACTGCTCCTTCATCAGGTAGCTAGCAGCGCTCCGATAGCTTGTACTTCCTAATAAACTGGTTGGACTCTAACCTGGTGTCGTGTGACTTTTAACAATATTTATGACTCAGCCAACATTATTAAAGCAATTTAGTTGATCTTAGAGTAGGATAAAAGGTTGGCACACCATTAAGGGTTGAAGGGTCTGTACTGTGCTGCACTGTTCTATGTTCTATGTTCAGATTATTTGATCACACCTTATTGCCCTTTGTGGAATCTCACTGTGCAAATTGACTGCTGCGTTTACATCAGTTTCACAATCTGCATTACCCACTGGATGATCACAATTTAACATATTTGAATCCTTCCCTCCAGTTCATTTATACAAAACAGTTATCCCACTATGCTCTTGAGTCAATGAGTTTCCTATGTGTTGTGACTTCTAATGTTTCTTCCACCCCCTTCGCACTTACTTTTTCAATTGTGACTCCCACCCACCCTCCGAGGACCCCTTCTCCCACCTCTAACATACTCCATCCATTTGAACATCCCATCCTGGCGTGTTATCCATCCTCGACCTTTTTATCTCTAACTGTCGCTGTGGCATTGATCACCTCAACCTGTCCATGCCTCTCACCCACTTCAACCTCTCACCCTTGCAAAGCACAGCTCACCACTCCTTCCGCTCCAACCCCAAACTCACCATTAAACCAGCGGAGAACGGGTGGGGAACCTCTACACCGCAAAAGCATGTGCCAACTCACAGATATCTCCTCCTCCCATCACCAAACCATCATCTCCCAGACCAACCACAACCTCATCACCTCAGGGGATCTCCTGTCCACAGCCTCCAACCTCATAGTCCCGAACCCCGCACTGCTCGGTTCTACCTCTTACCCAGAATCCACAAACTTGCCTGCCCTGGTCAACCTATCATCTCTGCCTCTCCTGCCCCACCAAACTTATCTCAACACTGTCCTGCCTTCCATGATCCAGGAACTCCCCACATACACTGGGGACACAATGCATGCCGTCCACCTTCTGCATGACTTTTGTTTCCCCAGGCCCCAATGCCTCATCTTTACCATGGACATCCAGTCCCTATACATGTCCATCCATCATGGTGAAGGCCTCTACGCCTTACATTGCTTCCTCTCCCACGGACCCAACCAGTACCGACACATTCAATCGATAGGCAGAACTGGTCCTCACCCTCAACAACTTCTCCTTCAAATCCTCCCACTTCCTTCAGACCAAAGGGGTAGCCATGGGCACCTGCATGGGCCCCAGCTATGCCTGCTTTTTTGTATTATACATGGAACAGTCCATCGTCCGTAGTTACACTGGCATCATCTCCCACCTTTTCCACTGCTATATTGATGACTGTATTGCCATCTCATGCTCCCACAAAGAGGTTCATCAGCTTCACTAACACCTTCCATCCTGATCTTAAGTTCATCTGGACCATGTCGGACACCTCTCATCCCTTCCTGGACCTCTCCATTTCCATCTCTGGTGACTGATTCAACATGGACTCTATTTCAAACCCATCAACTCCCATACCTACCTGGACTACACCTCCTCCCAATGCTGTCCTGTAAAACTCGTTTCTTATTCTCAATTCCTCTGCCTCGTCATATCTGCTCCCAGGAGGAGCAAATCCACTCCAGGAGATCCCAGATGGCCTCCTACTTCAAGGGCCGCAATTCCCCTCCCACATGGTCAACAATACCCTCCAGTGCATCTCCTCCACTTCCTGTACCTCCACCCTTGAACACCACCCTTCCAACTGCAATAAGGATAGATCCTCCTGCTCCTCACCTTCCACCCCATTAATCTTTGGATACAGCACATTGTCCTCTGCCATTTCCGCCACATACAATCAGACCCAACCACCAGAGATATATTTCTCTCCCCACCCCTATCTGCGTTCCGCAGAGACCATTCCCTCCGTGAGTCCCTTGTTAGATCCATACACCCCACCAACCCACCTTCCAAACCTGCCACCGCAGGAAGTGTAAAACCTGTGCCAACACCACCCCCTCACTTTAGACCAAGGCCCTAAAGGATCTTTTCACATTGGCAGAGATTTTTCTGCACATCCAAACACCTCATCTGCTGTGTCCATTGCTCTCGATGTGATCTCCTCTACATTGGGGAGACAAGACGCTAATTCGTGGAAAGTTTCAGGGAACATCTCTTGGACTCATGCACCAAACAACCCCATCGCCATGTGCCTGACCACATCAACTCCCCCTCCCACTCTGCCAAGAACATGCAAGTCCTGGGCATCCACTGCAAAATCCAAGCCACCTGATGACTGGAGAAGGAACACCTCATCTTCTGCCTTGAGACCCTTTAACCACATGGCATCAACACTGACTTCACTCATTTCCAAATCTCCCCTCCCCCCACCTTTTCCCATATCCAACCCTCCAACTCGGCACCGCCCTCTTGAACTGTCCTACCTGTCTATCTTCCTTCCCATCTATCTACTCCAACTTCCCCACCTGCATCTACATATCGTCTTTCCAGCTACCTTCCCCCCACATGCAACCCCACCCTCCTATTTATCTCTCAGCCCCCATCCTCTCCCCCACATTCCTAATGACGGACTTATGCCCAAAACATTGACTCTCCTGCTCCTCGGATGCTGCCTGACCTGCTGTGATTTTCCAGCATCCCGCTTTTCAACAATACAATACAGTCAGTCCTGCAGAGGTACCTTTACGCCAAACACTTTAAGTATCCATTCCAAAATCCTTCCCATATATTGTCAAACTGAATGTAAAAATCCTTCATTTTATTTAGTAACATTTGCTTTTATTAGATCTAGCCAAATGTCACTAGGATTTAGTCACTAAAAGCTTGGACCCAACCACATGAGTAATCAACTTAAAAAATGAAATTGCTGGCAATGTTTCAAACACTTGCTCACTCTGCTTTAATTTCATAATTGCTGATTTGAACTTATAAATCATGGACTTCATTTATTTCTTTGACTTTTGTGTTCTCCTCTTTTCAACTCCCCTTAATGGCAGAACTAAAGGATGTCTTCCTCTATCTGTTGCTGGGAGGCTGCAGCTCGTGCCCTCTTCCAGGACTGCTGAGTGGATCCTCCTGCTAAGGACCTGTGACATTTGTTTGAGCGCATCAAGGTATTTCTGCCCTTCTCAACAGTTACAGTTTGCATGGTTTTGGATAAGAACTACTTCCTTTTGCCAAGGCCTAGATCTGATGGACTAGTATTAGAATTAGGTTTTGAGCTGTAATTTGAGGTCTTGAAAATTTATCAAAAACTCTAATCAATTCATTCCTTCAGATATTCAGATGCATAAGCAAATTGCAAAAGTAAACCATTGGAAAAAAAAAGTTGGATTGTTTGATGTCCAGTTTATATTTGGAAATGTCTAATCAATGCATTAAAATTGATTTCCTCTACCTGATCACTCATGGTTTGTCCAGCTGTGGCTACACAAGGACTAGGATTCACTATTTTTTTCCTCTCAATTGTCCTTGTTCCTGTCATTTTCTCCCTTTCCCTAAAACTGTAATTGTGAAACGTTTCCAGCTTAGCAATCCAATATTACAAATTAGCTTTGAAAGTTGGTTGCTAACTAGATTTAGGGACTCTTGTACTTTCCCTTGCTGCAGTCAGTGACCCTTTCCTGGAGATCCGAGTAACTCTTCTGTTCTAGTGTTGAGAATTCTCTTCTCTTATGCGTAAACCTCAAGCCACTGTGTTCGATCTATACACCTTCTCTGTGCAACTTAACTGTTCCTAAATCAAGATTCATTTGATCTTCTGTGTCTTTCCAGGACATCACTCACATTACATTTCAACATTTCTTCCAGATTAGTATTTGAAACCTATTCTGGACATCATTTAGTCATGATTTTCTGAATTGTTTACCACTTTTTTCCTACTGTTTCCAACCTTGGTATCTTGTGTAATAGTCCTCGACCTTCATCTAACTTCCTCAATAATGAGAGAAAATCTTGCAGATAGCTGATACACATTCAACATGTGTAATTAAATTTGGTATCTATCAGCAAATCTGCTCACATTAGACATTATTTAATGGAGATGGTTGGGGTTTATCATCTCCCAGCTAGAAAGCCAGTGAGAGCCTTTAGTAGCCTCTTCACTGTATTAAAGTGTCAATGGGTCAGGCACCCAACTGGGCAGTGCCGGTCCTTCCCTGTAGAAGGACCCTGGGGCAGAAGCCTACTCCTTGGCGAGAGATATTAGTCAGTGAGAAGCCAGCAACTGTTTACTGTTTTGCAATACCACTGGAAGTGCAGTGGCTGCTGGTAGCACGATATTTATCCAAAACCTAAATTTGCAATGATTCCAGGTGTGTGATGCGACAGAGATGTCATGGGGGAGAGAGGAAGGACATCTGAGGGGAGGGAATGTATCAAGAAGAGCAGGGAAGTGGTTTCAGTGGGTCCTCCCCCTTACTAATGACAGGTCCTTTAATGAGAGACCACACACTGTACCAGATGTCCACAAAAAATGCACCATTGTTTTCTTTAAAGGCTGTTCGCCTAGTGAGTCTCCTACTTGTAGCTGAACGAATGCCATTGGTTGAGGTACGAGAATCTTAAGTGGACATTAATTGGTAGCAATGTGGGAGAGACATCTGTTAGCCTTCCTGATATGGATTTGATCAGGCTGTGGGGGATAGGTGGCAGAGATCCCACCTGACACCCTCCTGCCTGACTAAATATCCTCTACCACCAAACCCGCCACCTAGGAGGGCATAAAATTCCACTACTGTCTTACTGTAGCTTAGTGATATTTATGATAGGACCTGGGAACCTTTACTGCCCACCTCCCATCAGTTGAGATTCTCAGCAAAATGAGACTGTTTGTGTCTGTGGATTTCATTGTTTGGCTGATTGTAACATGTTTCAGAATTGGCATCAAGCACTATGTTCTGTTATTAAACAAAAACCCATATTCCATAATTTGCACATCAGTCTCCAGTAATTGGAGTTCCTCAATCTAAGAGATACATCTTTCAGCTGTTTGCATCTGTGTTTTAATGTCAAGAATCAATTCAATTAAGTATTTTCAGCCTTTAACTTAGACAAATATATTGCAACTTTCTGGATTTGATTTGTGAAAATGTAGTTATGCTATTCCGGATGTACAGTTGTGGCAGTTGTTCACTATCTTTTTTTAAATTCATTTGTGGGATGAGAGCATTGCTGGTCAGGCCAACATTTATTGCACATCACCAATGGTCCAGAGGGCAGTTAAGAGTCAACCACCATTGGTGTGGGTCTTGAGTCACATGTAGGCTAGACCAAGTAAGAGTGGCAGTTTCCTTCCTTAAAGGTCATTAGTGAACCCAAAAGGTTTTTCCTCACAGTCAGCAAGGTTTTTTGGCCATTAGAACTCTTAATTCCAGATTTTTAAAAATTGAATTCATATTCCACCATCTGCCATGGCAGGATTCCAACCTGGGCCCCCACAACATTACCTGAGGTCTCTGGATTAACAGTCCAGCGATAATACCACCAGGCCGTTGCCCTCTGGTATTAGCAGTGTGCCATGTTAAGTTTGGCAGCACAAGCAAGGCTTATTTTCTGTAATGACATTTGACATTACAGATAAATAAATGAGCTGTGCAAATTAGAAGATTCGATGTTTGATTATCAATCTGTGTGAATTTATCCTGATCTCAGTCAGGGGGACTCTAGTTGGCATCAGTCCATCAGAAATGGAGATAATCAATTTCAAAAGTGTTCACAGCCTTTATGTATAAGAGATCCATGCCAGTGCATCACATGAGTCTTCTCCCATCACTTCATCCAAACGTACCAATAGATACTTCAAAGCTGAAAGGTTCATTTCCAGACGTTTCGTTACCTTACTAGGTAACTACTACTTTATATGTTTGGGTTTCTTTCTATAAATAGAAAGCAGGAATTTTCAGCATTGCTTCGCATGAGGTCCACTGAAGATGTTAATTAATAAGGTAATGAAATGTCAAGAAATGAATCTTTCAGCTCAGCGAGCAAATCTACATCCAAAACCTCAATCTGAGTCACAAATCTTCTCAAAACTCGCTAAGATACTTCAAATTCAATTCTCTCTTATATATTTATCCAACTTCCCCTTGAATAAATTTAAGATGTTCAAATTAGCTAGCCCTTATGATAGCGAGTTCACACCACTGTCCACAACTATAAAGGTCTCCTGAATTCAGTATTGAGTTCATTAGTGACTTAATTAATTTCTAGTTTGCATTTAAGAAATCTGAAGACAAGTGCACAATGGATGCTAAGTGAGTTAGTAATTGAGCCATCATAAGTGTGTATTCAGGATATCGTATTTTGTGCATTTACCATCAGATTTATGAATTTACTGTATTTCCTTTAGATTTTACTGTTGTAATTAACCACACCCAATGGTTTTCAACAATGGTAGCAGTGTTTTTCTTTTTATTTGTTCATTTCCAGGGCAGCACGGTCGCTCAGTGGTTAGCACTGCTGCCTCACAGCACCAGGGACCCGGGTTTGATTCCAGCCTTGGATGACTGTCTATGTGCAGTTTGCACATTCTCCCGTGTCTGCGTGAGTTTCCTCCTGGTGCTCTGGTTTCCTCCCACAGTCCAAAGATGTGCAATTTAGGTGAATTGGCCATGGTAAATCACCCATAGTGTTCAGGGATGTGTAGGTTAGGTGCATTGGTCATGGGAACTGTTGAGTATTAGGGTAGGGGAATGGGTCTGGGTGGGATAGTCTTCGGAGGGTTGATGTGGACTTGTTGGGTCAAGTATTCTGTTCCATATTGTAGGGATTCTATGATTTCTTCTATGATTTGTGGGATGTAGGCCTATACGAATGGCCAGTATTTATTGCCCATCCCTAAGTGCAGTTGAGAAAGTGGTGATGAGCTGCCTTCTTAAACGGCTGCATCCCACCTGCTGTGGATTGGATCACAATGTCTTAGGGAGGAAATTCCAGTGTAGTTCATACTGTCTTTTTAGACTTAGGACTTGAAATTTATTACTACTGGTTGGAGTGTGGTTCTTGGAAATGTGATACTATTTGAAGAGTGTTCTCGAGGAAGATTTGAAAAATCTCTAATGCCTGTGAAGTTGTTCCCCGGCATAAGTCAATGCTTTCAGAAGAGGAGGCTAGTAAAAAGGAAATGAGGCTGCAGCCTCACACATACCAATTCACACTTCAGCTGGACACCTTTAGATTTATTATGATTCAATTTAAATGTGTTTTAATTAAATAAGACATACTGCACAACAAAAGCAATTTTATAAGTATAGATTACAAAGAAATTTACAAGGATGTTGCCAGGACTCAATGGTCTATGTTATGGAGAGAGGTTGGACAAGCCAGGACTTCTTTCTTTAGAGTGTAGGAGACTGAGGGGGACCTTATAGAGATGTATAAGATTATGAGAGGCATGGATAGGGTGAATGCAGTCAGTCTTTTTCCCAGGGTTGGGAAATCGAGGATTAGAGGGCATCAGCTTAAGGTTAGAGTGGAAAGAATAGAGGGGCAATTGTTTTACACAGAGGGTGGTATGCATATGGAATGAGCTGCCAGTGGAAGTGGTTGAAGCGGGTACATTAACAACATTTAAAAGGCATTTGGACAAATACATGGATAGGAAAGGTTTAGAAGGATATTGGCCAAGTGCAGGGAAATGGAGTTAGCGTGGATGGGCCTTTTGGTCAAGAGCCTGTCTCTGTGCTGGAGGACTCTGACTATGAGATTAGAAGGTTCAGATAGTAATAAATATATTATTGAAAATGAAGTGTTGAAATATATTAATTCAGTGTATATGAAAGTAAGGACTTTAATTTCTATAAACTCAAAAATTAAACAGTGTGAATAATAGAATGTGCATGTTTACTTGTTTATACAAATATTTTCACTGATTTAACAGTGGTGTTAATGCTTTTAAAATGATCAAAGTCGCACCTCTAAAAATAACAGGATGCAGGATTCCTAAGCCTTTGAGACGTACAAAAAATCTTGCTGTCACCAAAGTGCTGACTTTAATTTTAGCTTTTCAGCAATTTTTTAGTCTTACAGGTGCTGATCGAGGGTAAATTCAGCAATCCTGCACTCCTAGTGGTGAGCCACACTTGCAGAGAGCGTGTTCTGCAGTGTTGTCAGCCTACCTCCAACTCATTGTTCCTTTCTCTTGGTAAAGGAATAGCTGCATTTAACCTCGGTTAAATTAATCAGTCAGTCTGAAAAATCAGTACTCCAGGTAATGATTATTTAGATTATTAACAGCATCAAGGAATAGAGAAAGAAAAAGTAATTCTGGATATTTCTGAACCTGTGACTGTAATAGACATAGTGTCTTGATTAATATGGTCACTTCCTTTGTGAAGCTAAGCAGGTACATTTGTTGTTAAGCTGTTTCTCCCCCTTTGCTACCCCTCTTTAATGGGAGTTGCATGTAACTTGAAAAGGAGTATTGACTGTACAACACTCCATATAGACAGTGTAGCTATTTATTCGTCAGAATGCTGTGTACAGTTCTTGTCATCCTGCTGTATGAAGAATGTTATAAAACTGGAAAGGGTGCAAAAAAGATTTATAAAGATGTTACTGAGACTGGAGGGTTTGAGTTATAAGGAGAGGCTGAGTAGGCTGGGGCTTCTTTCCCTGGAGTGAAGAAGGCTGAGGGGTGACCTTATAGAGGTTTATAAAATCATGAGGGGCACAATTAAGGTGAACAACAAAGGTCTTTTTCCAAGAGTAGGGGAGTCCAAAGCTAGAGGACATAGGTTTGAGGTGAGAGGGGAAAGGTTTAAAAGGGACCTGAGGGGCTGCATTTTCACCCAGAGGGTGATTCATATGTGGAATGAACTGCCAGAGGAAGTTGTAAATGCAGGTACAGTTACAACATTTAAAAGATGTTTGAACAAGTACATGGATAGGAAAGCTTTAGGGGGATATGGTCCAAACACAGGCAAGTGGGACTAGTTTAGTTTGGGAAACTTGTTCAGCATGGACGAGTTGGACCGAAGGATCTGTTTCTGTGCTCTTTGACTCTATTTGGACCAACCTATGTTGGTATTTATTCTTCACTTGAACCTCTTCCCATTTTTCTACACTAAAGTCTACCATTGAAACTATTAATTATCTTCTCTCTTAAATTATGGCCTGGCTTCCCTTTAAATGCATTTACATGAGTTCATTTCAACTACTCACCATGTGCTGAATATCAGGATCTCACCTTTCTGTGGGTTACAAAACTTTTTTCTGTATACGCTGAATTTCTGGGTGAATATTTTATATTGATAATCTCTTGTTATGATCAAGAGGAAATTCTCTTTTTTTTTTAACAGAGAAAAATGGAGTAGAGAATGTTCATGCAGTATGTCATATATGGATTTTCAAAAGGCCATTGATGAGGTGCCCTATAATAGACAAACATAAAGATGAGATAATGGGGAATTACGATGCCAATTTTACATTTCATGGAAATTGACTGTTTAAACATAATGTAAGATTCTTTTTCTAACCTTAGAGAGGGATAAACAACTTTTCAATCACTTTAAGGAGAGCTCTGAGCTGAGATGTTACCTTTTGTTATAAAACCTTAAGTTATCTCGAGAAGGTGACTTAAATGAAGCTCTGGAATTTACATATTAATGAACCAAAACCTGCAACCCATTCTAAAAGATGAAAGATTTAAACAACAATCCAGGTTTGTTCTATATATCATTCCAGTTGCATGACATGGTAATCTTTCACTATAAATTCTGTGTCTTATGATCTTATGCTCCACAACCAATTGATGAAGGAGTAGCGCTCCAAGTGTTAGTGCTTCCAAATAAACCTATTGGACTATAACCTGGTGTTCTGTCATTTTTAACTTTGTCCACCCCAGTCCGACACTGACTCCTCCACATCATGGAGGAATATGGGCCAAACACAGTCAGGTGGGATGAGTTTGGTTTAGGATTATGGTCGGCATGGACTGGGTGGACTGAAGGGTCAGTTTCCATGCTCTAAGTCTCTATGACTCTATAACTAATAATCAACATGCCATTTTCCAGTTTATATTCCCAAATAAAATAGATACAGAGCCTACGCTTGGACCATTGCTCTATATCTCAGCGTGTTGAAAAAGGTAGCTATAGAGACAATAGATGCGTTGGTGGTAATCTTTTATTGCCTTGCAGGCAGATTTATGAGTGGTTTTGGAGAAATTTACATTAGATGGGGAAGACAAATTAGGAATGGTAACCTCTGGTTTGACAAACCTACAGGATTATTTTAAAGAGAAGAGGGACAGTGTGTGTGGTGTATTTGAATATTCAGAATACTTTAGATAAGGTACCAAAAGAAGGTTAGTAAAATTAGAATACATGGGATTGGTGTAATATACGGGTATGAATTGAAAATTGGTCAACACACAATGGGAATAAACAGGCAGGTGGTTACTCGTGGAACACTGCAAGGATCAGTGTTGGGGACACAGCTGTTCACAAACTATGTCATTGATTTGGATGTGGAAACCACATATATTATTGCCAGATTTTCAGACAACACAAAAATAGGTGGGAATGTGAGTTGTGAGACAATCCAAGTACACTTCAAGGCAGCTTTGAGAGGCCAAGAGTATGGAAAAGAACATGGCTGGTGGATTACGATGTGAAGAAGTTAAAAGTTGGGAGTTGGTGAGAGGTTGGGAAGTGATGCTGTCCAAAGAGATCTGGGCGTTCTTGTTCATGAGTCACAAAAAGCTTTCACAAAAAGCAAGTACAGCAAGCAATCAGGCAGGCAAATGTAAGTTGGTCTTCATTGCAAGCATATTTGAGTACAGGAATAAAGATGACATACTGCAATTGTATGGAGTCTTTATGAAACTGCACATGGAATATTGTGTACAATTTTAGTCTCCCTATCTAAGGAAGATATATTTGCCATAGAGAGAATGCAATGGATGTTCAGTAAATTAAACCATGGGATGGCAGGATTGTATTTCGTGGACGGATTGAAAAAACTGGTTTTGTAATCTTTAGAGCCTTGAAGATTGAGAGATATATATTTGAAACTTAGAAAATTCTTACAGGGATGGATATGGAAAAGATATTTCCCTGACTGATTGTGGAGGGAGAGGGGGAAGGTTTTGCAATAAAGGGTAGGTCATTTAAGATTGTGATTAGGTGAAGTTTTTTCACGCAGGGTGTTGAATATTTGGAATTCTGTATTGCAGAGAGCTGTGGAAGTTCAAACATTGAACAAGTTCAAATCAGAAATTGTTATTGGATGCTAATGACACTAAGGGATGTGGGAATAGCACAGGAAAATAGCATTGAGGCAAATAACTAATCATGATCTAGTTCAATGGGGTAGCTGGCTGGATGGGCTGAATGGCCTACTTCTTATACTATGTTTCCAGAATGGATTTCTGGCTGTCTTTGAGACAAAAAGCATAGAGGGGAGTAAAGTGTAGTTATTCAGTGGCAGAGAGTGGGAGGTGATGTTCCATAAGTATCAGTACTTGGACAACTGCCTTTCACAATTTAAATTCAGGATTTGGACTTTGGAATCAGAGGCACAATTTCTAAATTTGCAAATGACATCAAATTAGGAACATAGTCAACTCTGGGGAGAACTTAACTAAAACTATAGAAGAGCATTAAAGACTTGTCAATGGACAAACAATTGGCAAATGAAGTTCCATACAAGTGAATGTAAGGTAGTACATTTTGGTAAGAAGAATAAGAAATCACTTTTACTTGGATAATACAGGTCTGTCGAGGAGGAGACCAAAGGGAATTTGGTATCTAAATGTATCAATCCTAAAAGATGTGCCACAGGTAGGCAAAACATGAAGTAAAGCAAGCTCTGGGCTTTATTGCTAAAGGGAGTGTTAAAAAGGAGGCAAGTTCAACTAAAATAGCATTGATCCTTGATTTGTCACACCTTTAGAATACCACGTGCAGTTCTGGTTACCATGCAATAACGTTATAACTGGGCTGGGAGGACAGATGTACTAACATCAGGGTATTTGAAGCAGCCAATAGCACCAGCATTGAGGCCATCATCATCCAAAGTCAACTCTGGTTGCCTCGCCATTTGCTTCAGATGCCTGAGTTCACGCTGTCAAAGCAAGTCATCTTAATAGAGTTCAAGGAAGGCACTCGAACAAGAAGAAAGCTTCCCTTAAGAAATATAACATAGACATCAATGCATGGAAGACCTTCACATAGAAGAAACTGATTTGAAGGAAGATCCCATATGAAGGCACAGAATTCTTTGAAAACACACATTGATTGGAGGATATATGGAAAAGGAACCGAAGAAAAGAAAGTCAGCGATCTTAAGCCCAAGGATCATTTCCATCTCCCGGAAAGACATGCCAAATATGTGGATGGAGATGTGGCTCTTGAATCAGATTCATCAGCCACAAAATGACCCACAGAATCCATGATCAGTGACATGGAATTTCCTTGGTGGACAATGGTACTTATTAACTAGAGAATGCCAACAACAATAAAAATGTAATAGAATCAGTGGAGATTTCCAAGATGATCCCTGAAGTACTTGTATAAAGATGTCAGGAAAGGATTGACAGTTTTGGTCTCTTTTCTCTGGAATAAAGAAGGCTGAAAGGTGAGCTAACAGACGTTTTCACAATTAAGAAAGGTTTCGATGTTGAAAGATGGAGAAGAGATTCCCAATGCAAGGGAGAATCAAAGTTTTCTTGTAAGGCATAGAGGGATACATCTTTGCCTGGCCACAAGGCCAGAAACAAAAAAAAATTAACTTTACTTTCAGGCCTATTTTCTTCCCAGATTTGCTCCCATTGCAAGTCTTGGGTTAAACTAGCAGTCAAGTCTCATTGACATCATTGGAGCTTGGATATTTGAAAAATAGGGCCCACTACTTGCTGACATCTATGTTTCTCACCTGATCAAAAGAAAAGGTTAACATTTCAACCGGCTGGAACATAGCAGCATCGAAGAGGGCATTATTGCTGTGAAAGATTTAGCTGGCTGCGAGCATTCTCTCATTTATTACGACAGGCTTAAATGTTAAACATTTCACCTGTTTTCATTTATTAAATCATTCACAAGAAATCAAATCTTTCAATAAATGTTAAGAACATCAACTCAAATGGTGTCTTTCCTGTCAAGCACCAGACATAACTTAGGAGCACCAGTACTTGTTACATGATGTTAAGCAGATAGAATCATAGAGATGTACAGCATGGAAACAGACCCTCCGGTCCAACCCGTCCATGCCGACCAGATATCCCAACCCAATCTCATCCCACCTGCCAGCACCCGGCCCATATCCCTCCAAACCCTTCCTATTCATATACCCATCCAAATACCTCTTAAATGTTGCAATTGTACCAGCCTCCACCACTTCCTCTGGCAGCTCATTCCATACACGTACCACCCTCTGCGTGAAAAAGTTGCCCCTTAGGTCTCATTTATATCTTTCCCCTCTCACTCTAAACCCATGCCCTCAAGTTCTGGACTCCCCCACCCCAGGAAAAAGACTTTGTCTATTTACCCTAACCATGCCCCTCATAATTTTGTAAACCTCTATAAAGTCACCCCTCAGCCTCCGACGCTACAGGGAAAAAGCCCCAGCCTATTCAGCCTCTCCATATAGCTCAAATCCTCCAACCCTGGCAACATCCTTGTAAATCTTTTCTGAACCCTATCAAGTTTCACAACATCTTTCCGACAGGAATGAGACTAGAATTGCACGCAATATTGCAACAGTGGCCTAACCAATGTCCTGTTCAGCTGCAACTTGACCTCCCAATTCCTGTACTCAATGATCTGACCAATAAAAGAAAGCATACCAAATGCCTTCTTCACTAAATTAATTAATTAATTGGTTGGCTGGGTAGACCTAAAGAGAGAATATAGGCTCTTATGGTGCAGTGGGAGTGTCCCTACCTCTGAGCCAGGAGACTTGGGTTCAAGTTCCACCTACTCCTTGGAAACTAATGAAGTCAGTGTTGATGCTGTGTGGTTGAAGGGTCCCGAAACGAAAGATGATGCGTTCTTCCTCCTGTCATCAGGTAGCTTGGATTTTATGATTGAGGAGGCCCAGGACTTGCATGTCCTTGGTGGAGTGGGAGGGGGAGTTGAAGTGGTTGGCAGTGGGAGGGGGAGTTGAAGTAGTGTTGCAGAGAGAAAATACTTGATCTCCTACTCATCAATTTGCTTGTTTCAGGTATATTTATCCATGATAGTAGTATTGGTCGAAGTGACCATGCACAGTCCCTGTAAGACTATAAGATATAGCAGCAGAAAAACATTTTTACTGTACTAAGGTACATGTGGCAACAATAAATCAAGCCAAATTAGGCCATTCGGCCCATCGAGTCTGCTGCACCATTTAATCATGGCTGATATCTTTCTCAATCCCATTCTCCTGCCTTCTCCCCAAAACTTTGATCCCCTTATCAATCAAGAATCTATCTATCTCTTTCTTAAATACACTCAATGGCATGGCCTCCACAGCCATCTGTGGCAATGAGTTCCACGGATTCACCAACCTCAGGTTAAAGAAATTCCTGCTAATCTGAGTTTTAAAGGGTCATCCCTTCATTCTGAGGCTATGCCCTTGGGTCCGGATCTCTCCTATTAGTGGAAACCTCTTCTCTATAACCACTCTATCCAGGCCTCTCAGCAGTCTGTAAATTTCAGTGAGAACACCCCTCAGTGTTCTAAATTCCACAGACTACAGACCCAAAGTCTCAACTGCTCCTCATATGGACAAGCCTTACATTCCTGGGATCATTCTTGTGGAAAAGAAATCCCATTTTCACCTTGAAGACTAACACCCTGTTGGGTTGTTTTGTGCATATATCATGATAAATTGGATCAATTCTGAAAGATCTAGTAATTAAATTGATGTGGTGTTTCAGCAGCACCAAAGTTGTATTCCACCACAATCTGTAATTTTGTGATACAGCATACCCCTCAGTTTACTATCAAGCCACTCTGGTACAATTGGAAATACAAGAGGGCATGCCACAAGGATAAGGAGGTGACTTACTCACCACAGAATAACTAGTTGCCCCAGCAACCCGACATGCACCTGTTCCCTCCATCACGACAGATCAGTCTTCCTGGGACTCAACTCAAAGAAAGTGACGGCCTGGATGGAGTCCCCAGCCATGCACTTAGATCCTGTGTGAACCAGCTGGCAGAGGTATTCTTCAACCTCTCCCTCCTACAAGCCAAAATCCCCAGTTGCTTCAAGAAGACCACCATCATCCCAGTACCGAAGAAGGCATGTGCAACATGCTTTAATGACTACTGCGTAGTGGCTCTGACCTCCATAATCATGAAGTGCTTCAAAAGGCTGGTCATGGCCTACATCGACTCTAGTCTCCTGGCCTGCCTCGATCCCTTACAGTTCATCTACTGGTGTAACAGGTCTACAGCAGGTGCCATTTCCCTAGCCCTGCACTCATCCCTGAAACATCTGGACAACAAGGACACTTACGTCAGACACTTGCCCCTCGCCTACAGCTCCACCTTCAGCACCATTATCCCCTCCAGACTGATCTTAAAATTTTGAGACCTAGGTCTCGGCTCCACCCTCTGCAACTAGATCCTCAGCTTTCTGACCCCATAGATCACAATCAATGAAGATAGACAACTACATCTCCTCCACAATAACACTCAACACTGAAGCCCCCTAAAATGATGTGTTCTCAGCCCCCTACTGTAATCCCTGTACACCCATGACTGTGTTGCCAAATTCCAAACAAATGCATGTAAAAGTTTGCTGACTACACCACAGTGTAAGGACGGAGAGTCAGAATACAGAAAAGAGATAGAGGGCTTGATGATATGGTGTAGTGAGAGCAACCTCTCTCTCAACATCGACAAAACTAAAGAACTGATCCTTGACACCATGAAACTCATACCTTGATTTGACTTTCCAAAATGCAAGACTTCACCTTTACCTTTATTAAACTCCATTTGCCATTGCTTGGCCACTTCCCCAGCTGATTAACATCTTGCTGCAATTTCTGATAGCCTTCCTTATAGAGTCATAGAGTCCTACAGTACAGATACAGACTCTTTGGTCCAAACTAGACCATGTTGTTCAAAATATCCATCCACACTAACTCCATTTCCCTGCACTTGGTCCATATCCTTCTAATCCTTTCCTATCCATGTATTTGTCCAAATGCCTTTTAAATGTTGTTAGTGTATCCATCTCAACCATTTCCACTGGCAGCTCATTCCATATGCATACCACCCTCTGTGTAAAACAGTTGCCCCTCAGGTTGCCTTCTATTCTTTCCCCCCTAACCTTAAACTGATGCCCTCTAGTCCTCAATTCCCCAACCCTGGGAAAAGGACTGAGTACATTCACCCTATCCATGCCTCTCATAGTCTTATACATCTCTATAAGATCCCCCTCAGTCTCCCACGCTCCAAAGAAAAAAGTCCTAGCTTATCCAACCTCTCTCTATAACACAAACCATGGAGTCCTGGCAACATCCTTGTAAATATCTTCAGAACTCTTTCCAGATAATAACATTCTTCCTATTAACAAGGTGACCAAAACTGAACACAATACTCCAAGTGATACCTCACCAATGTCCTGTATAACTGCAACGTAACTTCTGTACTCAATGCCCTGACTGATGAAGGCTAGTGTGCCAAAAGCCTTTTTCACTGCCCTATCTAGCTGTGACCCCACTTTCAGAGAACTGTGAACCTCTACTCCAAGATCCTTTTGTTCCACTACACTCTTTAAGACCCTACCATTCACCATGAAACTCTTACCTTGATTTGACTTTCCAAAATACAAGACTTCATCTTAATCTATATTAAACTCCATTTGCCATTTCTTGGCCCACTTCCCAGTTGATCAAGGTCTTGCTGCAATTTCTGATAGCCTTCCTCACTGCCCATGATACCACCTATTTTAGCGTTATCAGTGAACTTACTAATCATGCCTTATACATTCTCATCCAAATCGGTGATATACAGTAGTTAAGAAAGAGTAATCGGCCCAGCACTGACCCTTGAGGCACTCCACTAGTCACAAGCCTCCAGTCCAACAATCACCCTTTTATTATTACAGCTGAAAATGTGTTGCTGGAAAAGCGCAGCAGGTCAGGCAGCATCCAGGGAACAGGAGAATCGATAAGCCCTTCTTATGCCCGAAACGTCGATTCTCCTGTTCCCTGGATGCTGCCTGACCTGCTGCGCTTTTCCAGCAACACATTTTCAGCTCTGATCTCCAGCATCTGCAGACCTCACTTTCTCCTTTTATTATTACACTCTGCTTCCTACCATTAAGCCAAATTTTTTATCCAATTTGCCAGCTTGCCCTGGATTCCATGCGATCTAACCTTCCAGAACAGCCTACCATGTGGAACCTTATCAAAGGCCTTACTCAAATCCTTATAGACTATGTCTACTGCCCTGCTGTCATCAACCTTCCTAGTCACTTCACCAAAGAATTAAACAAATTTGTGAGGCATGATCTCCCACTCACAAATCCATGCTGACCACTCCTAATCAAATATTGTCTTTCTAAATGCATGTATATCTTATCCCTCAAAATTTTCTCAAGTAACTTACCCACCACAGATGTTATGCTTACTGGTCTATAGTTCCCAGGCTTTTCTTTGCAGCCCTTCTTGAATAATGGCACAACGTCCACAACCCTCCAGTCTTCTGGGACCTCACCCGTGGCTAACAATGATGCAAAAGTATCAGCGCTGGCTGTCGCAATTTCTTCTCTAGCCTTTTGCAGTATTCTTGGATATATCTGGTCAGGACCAGAAGATTTATCCATGTTCATACATTCTAATACTTCCAACACTTACTCTGCTGTGATATGGACTGTCCACAAGATATCACCACTGACTTCCCCAAGTTTTCATGTCTTTTTCCATGGTAAACACAGAGGAGAAATATTCATTAAGAACCTCACCCATCCCCAGTGGTTCTACACATACATGAACACTTAGGTCCTTGAAGGGCCCTATTCTCTCTCTAATTATTCTTTTTCCTTTAATTATACTTAAAGTACCTCTTTGGATTCATGCTAATCATTTCAGCCAAGGCTATCTCGTATTCCCTTTTCACCCTCCTGTATTCCCTACAGACCTCCAGGGATTCCCTTGAACCCAGCTGCCTGTACCTGAGCCACGCCTCCTTTTTTCTGGTCAAAGTCTCAATATCTCTCGTCATCCAGAGTTTCCTATTCCTGTCAACCTTGCCCTTCACACTTGCAGGAACATATAGACCTTGAAATCTAGCTATTTCACTTTTAAAGGCCTCTCACTTGCTAAAGGTCCCTTTGCCTGCAAACAGACTACTCCAATCAACCCCTGCAAGCTCTTGTCTAATTCCATCAAAAATTGCCTTGTCCCAGTTCAGAACTTGAACTTATGGACCAGTCTTGTCCCTCTCCATGACTATTTTAAAATCAAAAGAACTACGGTCACTGGTCCCAGAGTGCTCCTCCACTGTCACCTCTGTCAGCTGTCCTGCCCTATTTCCCAAGAGTAGGTCGGGTTTTGCCCCTTCCCGAGTAGGACCCTCTATACACTGCTTGAGGAAACTTTCCTGAATGCACTTAGCAAATTCCTCTCCATCTAAACCCTTAACACTCTGGCAATCCCAGTCTACGTTAGGAAAATTAAAATCCCGTACAATGACAACCCTATGACTTTAGAAAGAAAGGAGGAGAACATGCTCCCATGTATATCAGTGGAGGGAGTTTGAGAGGGTTGAGAGTATCTAGTTTGTGAAAGTGACGATAATCAATGAAGTCCTAGACTTCCCATGTAGATGTAATGGTCAAGAAAGCACAAGAATGGCTCTTCTTCCTCAGGCAACTAAGGATTTGATTAGATTAGATTACTTACAGTGTGGAAACAGGCCCTTCGGCCCAATAAGTCCACACCGACCCGCCGAAGCGCAACCCACCCAGACCCATTCCCCTACATTTACCCCTTTTACCTAACACTATGGACAATTTAGCACGGCCAATTCACCTAACCTGCACATGTTTGGACTGTGGGAGGAAACCGGAGCACCCGGAGGAAACCCACGCAGACTCTGGGAGAATGTGCAAACTCTACACAGTCAGTTGCCTGAGGCGACTGGTATGTTCAGAAGGACCTTCACCAACTTTTACCGATGCACTGTAGAAAGCATACAGTCTAGGCCTGGTATGGCAACTGCTACGCCTAGGACTGTAAAAAATTACAGAAGGTTGTGAGCACAGCCGAGACCATCACTGAAGGCGATCTCCCATCCAGGGACTCAATTGCCAAGGAAAGACTGCCCACATCATCAAAACCATATGCACCCCAGTATTGCTCTCCTACAACTTCTTCTGTCAGGCAGAAGATACAGAAGCTTAAGCACATGCACCAACAGGTTCGAGAACAGCTTCATCTCTGTTACTCGACTGATGAATGCACTAACTTCAAATATGCTGATCTTGTTAACGTTCATCTTGCCTCGCGCACATCCTCTGGGGTGTAACCTGTATGCCTCACTGTATTCCAGGTTTTTTTCACCCTATGATCTGTATGCTATTGCTTACTGTCATCTGCCTGTACTGCTTGCAAACCAAGCTTTTCACTTTACTTAGGTACATGTGACATTAAATCAAATCAAATTTCAGTTTGATGGATGATTAATTTTAACCTAATTGCTCAAAATAAAATGGGCAATTCAGATCAGCACCTGTTTTACATACCACTCAATTTACCTCTTTGATGGAGTTTAAGATAGGCAACTGATCCCATCTTTGACCAGTGAGCTGGCTAAAAATTAACCGATACGTTTAAATGCAACTTGCACAGCTGTGAAGCAACCTGGAAGTCCACATGCAGCCCAATCCCCTTTAAGTTCCTACTTATATGGTGCATCACAAAATTAAATGTGGTATTTTTGATATAGAAGCATAGAAAATAGGGAATGGGATAGACCATTTAGCCCTTCAAGCCTGCCATACCATTCAAAATGGTCATTATGATAATATAAGCTAAATATGCATTTTAGTTAACATGCTGTGCACTGTTAAAAACATTAAGGAGCCATTGGTTAGGAAATTATGTAAGTTAACTGTGTTAAATTAGAAATTACCATTGCGGTATGTTTAGTGGACAAATATTTGACTTACTTGTCCACTATCTTTGCTCACTATTTTAATGCTGGCATTAGTAGCTTAAATTAAAGTGGAACTAATAATTATCAAGAAATAACTAACAGTGAATACAAGCAATCATAAGGAACCGTTAGCAGATGCCATTTCTGCATTGTTAGTTTTACGTCTATCAGCAGTGTTCTGAGGAGAGGGTCAAAAAGAACATTTTAAACCAATATGGAGAAAGCTCCTTCAGTGGCTTATTTGACTACACAATGTATAATGTAGGATATATACTGCAAAATCCTACAGCGCTGGAGCTCTGAAATTAAAAAAAACAGGCTAGAAAAATTCAGCATCTGTGAAGAGAGAAACAGAGTTAATGTTTCGAGTATAAGTCTCTTTGGGAACAATAATATAGGACACAGCTGTGCAGAGCAAATGGTAGGTCATCATCCTGGTCTGTGTTCAGTCATTGAATTTTCTGTTGTGTTACACTGTTTCTCCTAGTGCCTCCTCAATAGGAAGTGGAAGGAAAATCAGCTAGGGTTAATATTCTACATTGACTTCTGGAAATGTTTTTTCATCAGGACAGGATCATGGCTTTTTGCTAAGTCTCACAGTCAAATGGTTTGGCAACACTAATCCTCTGGACTCAAAATAAAGAAGAATCCTAACCTTCCAGGTATACTTTCTGAAGAAATTAGATATCTTCAACTTCATTAGTGAATTTTCAGAGGATTCCTGCCCTATAACCTATTCAAGGGAAGTTGGAACAAGAAAGAGAGAAATAAACATTGTTCAGAACTTGATGGGTTAATTCCCTTGTCACATACAAACTATTTATTTTCACTTCCTAGGCTGAGCAGGTGTTGAGAATTAAATCCACCTTGGATGAAATCTACCACCCACCTGGTCTGGCTGCAGTTCAACAGACCCCATGCTCATCCTGACAGATTGTTCATATCTTAAAAGGCAGCATCATGTGGGTCATTGATGTAGTAATCATACTATTTCAAGTAGCATCAAAGCCATCTAATGCAAGAATAAACTGCAATTACAACTTAAAGTTACATAAAAACTTGGAGACGAGAAAAAGCGCAAGGTTTAATTATATCAAGTTTGATTCTGAGCTTCAGCAAGAACCTAAAGGCTGGTGCTTTGAGAGCTCAAAGTGAGAGACCTCTATTAAGACAACTGTAATAACAAAGATTCTTCTTTTACTGAGTCTGTAACTGAAATTGGAGTGTGATATGTGTAGGTCAAGGGGCTGAACAGGAATAGAACAGAGTCAAGGTAGAAGCATTGCTCATGGGTATGTATATAGGGATAGAGTAGGCATGGGACAGTAGCAGATGGGTTTGAAATAGGATATATGTGTGCTAAGTGCAGGATCGCAACTTGAGTTGTTGTTGGAAATTTATTGATATGTTAGTTGTTACTCACTAATTAACTATTAAATATATTTACACAATGCAATAACAAGGAAAGAAAGAGAATTTTGGTATAAAACATGCATTTTTAGAACTGTTGAGACAGCCTGCTGAAAACTTCAGAGACATAGCAGATTTTTTGAGTAAGTATAGGAGTGTTTCACATTTGTAAAATATTTTAACAGTTAGTAAATCTGCTGCTTCTGTTGCTGAGCTTGAAAATCTATGTTATAACATCCTGGATGTCATGGTCTGATTGCAGATGAGCTGGAGACCATATGTGAGGATGGTACAAAATAGCTGAGTGTGACATAACATGACAGCAGATCTCTTAGCAGGAGTAGCTTCTAGCAGTAACAGCAGATCCTGATGCTGCCAAATATTTGGTCATCCTGTAAGCATTTGATAGTTGTGAAGGGAGGGATGGAATGGGAAGGATGGGAGGGGATTGAGTAATGTTGACCTCCCGGCAAAACCAAACTGAGATGAAGTGCATCTTTTTTGCACCATCCATGAAATATCTTCAGATGTTTTCTTCACTGCTTTTGTTCATTCGTGGGGTGTGGGTATCACTGGCTGAACCAGCATTTATTGCCCATCCCTAGATGGCCATGAGAAAATGGTAGTGAGCCGCCTTCTTGAACCACTGCAGTCATTGCTAATAGAACACCCATAGTGCTGTTAGGGAGGGAGTTTGATCCAGTGATACTGAAGGAGGGGCAATATATTTCCAAGTTAGGATGGTATTTGGCTTGGAAGGAGACTTGTAGGTGTTCCCATGTATCTGCTGCCTCGCCTTTTCAGGTGGTAGTGTTGATGGGTTTGGAAGGTACTGTCTAAGGAGCCTTAATAAATTTCTGCATTGCATCTTATAGATGGACTGCTGGAGCTACTGAGTGTTGGTGATGAATGGTGTGAAAGTTTGTGGATGTGGTGCCAATTGAGTGGACTGCTTTGTCCTGGATGGATGGTGACAGGCTTGGTGGGGGTTGTTGCATTCATCTAAGTAAGAGGCAAGTATTCCATCACATATTTCTTATGACTTGCAGATGGTGAACAGGTTTTGAGGAATCTGGACATGAGTTACTTGCCGCAGGATTCTGAGCCTCTGTCCAGTATTTATGTGGCCAGTCTGATTCTTTTTTCTGGTGAATGGCAACCCCCAGGATTTTGATAGTGAGAGATTCAATGATAATGATGCCTTTGAATGTGAATTAGTGATGGTTAGATTCTCTCTTGTTGGGGATGGACATTCCCTCGCACTTATGTAATGTGAATATTACTTGCCACTTCTCAGCCCGAATCTGGATATTGTCCAGGTCTTGCTGCATTTGGACATGGATTACTTCAGTGTCTGAGAAGTCATGGATGATGCTGAATATTGTGTAATCATCAGCAAGCATCCCCACTTTTGACCTTATGATGGAAGGAAGGTCATTGATGAAGCAAATGAAGATGGTTGGGCCTAGGACACTGCTGAGGATCCTGGAAGTGAGACGACTGACTTCCAACAATCACAACCATTTTCTTTTGTACCAGGTACGACTCCAACAATTGGAGAATTTTCTCCTTGATTTGCCTTTGACCCTTGGTTTATCAGGGCTTCTTGATGTCACGCTTGGTTAAATGTGCCCTTCATGTCAAGGACAGTCAATCTCACCTCACCTCTAGTATTCATCAGTTTTGTAAATGTTTGAACTAAAGCTGTGATGAGATCAGGAACTGAATGGTCCTTGAGCAGGTTATTGCTAAGCAAGTGCTATTTGTGACAGCTTCTATCATTTTACTGATGATTGAGAATAAAATGAGCTGGTAATTGGCTGGGTTGGATTTGTCCCGCTTTTTGGTCAATTTTCTACACCATTGGGTAGATGCCAGTGTTGTATCTGTCCTAGAATGGCTTAGCTATGGGAACTAAAAGTTCTGATGCACACACCTTCAGAATTATTGCTGGAATGTTTTCAGGGCCCACAGCCATTGCAGTATCCAGAGCTTTCTTGATATTGTGTGGAGTGAATCAAATTGGCTGAGGACTGTGGAGCTTAAATCTTATCTGTTGGATGTGGAATTGCTTAGCTCTGTTTATCACTTGCTGTTTGGTATGCAAATAGCCCTGGCTTTGAACTTCACCGGGTTGTTAACTCATTTTTAGATATGCCGATGCTGCTCCTGGTATATCCTGCACTCCTTTGAACCAGGGTTGATCCACTGGCACTGAAGAATAATCATTTAAAGCATTTCTCTTTCCATAGATCTGCCAGATCTGTGTTGTTTCTTCAATATTTTCTCTCTTTATTTTGATCCCCTGACGTCATGGTAAAGTGGGGATATATGTTGGGCCATTAGGTTCAAGAACAATTATGCTGCTGATGGCCCATAGTGCCTCATGGGTATGCAGCCTCGTATTGCTAGATCTGTTTAAAGTTTATCCCATTCAGCACAATGATAATGCCACACACCATGATGGAGGACTGTGCAGTTGACACTCCTATCAATACTGTAATGGACAGACACATCTGCAGCAGGCAGATTGGGGAGGATGGAGTATATTTTTTTTTCCCTTTTTTATTGATTTCCTCACAATTCAGTTTGGCAACTATTTCCAATAGAACTCGATCAGATCAGTCTATAGTAGTGCTGCTGGTGGTGGACAGTGAAATTCCCAATTCTGAGTACATTCTGTTCCTTTGCCACCATCATTGTTGCCTCCAAGTGATATTCAACATTGAGGGCCTCTGATTCATCAGTCGGGGGTGGGGGGAGGTGAGGTAGGTGGTAATCAGCAGGAGATTTTCTTGCCCATGTTTGACCTGATGTCATGTTGTCATGTCAGAAATATATTTTCTATACTCTTTTCATTTCTTTACATCTGTGCAACATTTTTAAGTTTTATGACAAGTTGTCATCAAATTGCACAGAAATAACTCAATTCACTTGTAAATCTTAAAATATGACCATTTTCGTGAGATGCCAAGAGATTTGTATGCAGTGATGTTGATTAGCTGATGGATCTGTGAACTGCTTTAAGAAGCCACACTATCACTTGGGAGAGAGTCACAAACCAGGGGGAATGAAGTGAATGTTATTTTTCCAAGTACTTTTTGTAACCCTCCTGTCAGTGTCCTGTCAGACATGCAGAGAGGAGACTGATTTTGCTCTGTGCCATTCTCTGGAGATTATTTTCTCCTTCTGTAGATTTTTTTTCCCACTGCTGTTGCTATGGTTACATTATTTAAGGCAGTTTAAAAATCGTCCTGTTGTTTGCTTCCTCTCTTGAATCAATGAAATTCTCTGCCACACTTCCTGGGATAGAGCCAGTAAAAGACACCGACAATTCATCTTTCTCTGCCAGACATGGCTGTGAATGTTAACTAGAGCTCTGTTTGCTAAGAGCTATTCTGAATGGATGCATTTTTCTTTTACATCTCACCCCTGCATTTAATAATTTGCATTAATTTAATACTTATATTAAACATATATAATGAATTCAGATAGTGATTCACCAATTTGCGCTACAGTCACCTCCTCCGGACTGATCCAGCCCTCTCAACATGTCATTGGGTTATGTGAATCCTGTTCTATGGGATACTAGAATCGTTATAAAATCAAATAAAAACTCAAATGTGATTCTGCTGTTTACCTTCTTACCCAGGCTGTAAAAAATGTTTGTTGACTGCAAATGTAATTCGAACCAATTGGGGTTTGCTTAATATGACGTGGACAGGTTTGAGAACCAGGGAAGCAGGTGTAAGCCACAAAGGATATCAACAGACGATGGGGGGAGGTGAGAAAAAGATTTCAACTGGTTGAAAATGTTTAAAATCGATAATGTCCTGTTGTGTTAACCATTCTACCAGCTTGTTTAAATGACATTTTCTAAACTCTCTGGTAGCTCAGTAGTTAATTTTAAATGTACTAATTCACACAGGATGAGTAAGACCCAGGTCGGATCTGTTTTGCAGAATCAAAACTGTTTTCACTGCCTCTAGGGCAGAAAGGTGTAAAAATCAGCTCAGTTGCTTCTCCTCCTCATTGTCCAGTGTATGTATGTGCACATGGGATCAGGGTTGACTGTTGTGTCCCATGTTGGAATAGTTCACATACATTCATTTGATGAATTATCAGAGAGCATTTGTTGAGTAGTACCCTATCTTCTTTGCTCCATTACCAGCTCTTGCACATCTTCCTTCTCATCTCTATCCTCATCTACAAAAGGGCATGAGATTTAAGGGCTTCTTTTATTCAACGATTTTGAGACAATTTGTTTAACTTTTGCTGCTGCTTCCCTTTTTCTGTTTGCCCACCAAACTTAACTCAGTCCAGGCTCTTTTCTGCCATAAAATTGAAATTGCAACTCACTCTAGATCCTCTCCTATTGCTCTACCAGTGCTTGTCTTATCTATGACACTCACATTTTGCCTCTTTGACTCTGTCCCCATTAAATTGCTACTGTCCAAAATTATTTCCTTGCTCCCAAGCAGCTGACAGTGTCAATATTTCCTCTGGTCTACGACTTCCCCCATCCCTTTCAAAACCACTGTGGAAACATAGAAAAAGTAGAATTAGGCAATTTGACCTATCAAGCATGCTCTGCAGTTCAACATGATTATAGCTGATCCTCTATGTCAATGTGATTGTCCTACTCTCTTCCTATACTCCTTGAAACCTTCAGTTGTCTATAAATCTACCTATTTCTTTCTTAAATATGTTCAGTGATTTGGCCTCCATAGTTTGTTTACAAGCAATACAGGCAGATCATAGTAAGCAACGATGTACAGATCAAAGGTTGCAAAAAACAGATTGCACAGAGCTTGCGCTAAACGAGATCACCATTAACAAGATCAGCATTATTTGAGACTAGAAATTCCATTCATCAGTCTAATAACAGCTGTGAAGAAGCTGCTCCTGAACCTATTGGTGCATGTGTTCTGATTTTTCTATCTGATGGAAGAAGTTGTAGGAGATCACACCTGGGGTGCGATGGGACTTTAATGATGTTGGTAGCCCTTCCACGGCAACGAGCAGTGCAAATGGAGACCATGGATGGAAGGTTGGCTTCTGTAATGATCTGGGCTGTACACACAAATTTCTGTAGTTTCTTTGAGTCTTGGGCAGAGGTGTTGCCATTACTTGGTCATTATGCACCCAAACAGTATACTTTCAATGATGTATCTGTAGATGCGAAATTTCCTGAGCCACCTGAGGAAGAAGAGGTCTTGACTATTGCCTCTATGTGGGAAGTCCAGGATAGGTTGTCGGTATTGAAACTCTGAGGAACTTGATGCTCTCCACCCTCTCAACCTCAGTTTCCTTGATGTAGATGGGCATGTTCTCCTTTCTGAAGTCAATGATCAGTTCTTTAGTTTTGCCGATGTTGAGAGAGAGAGAGAGGTTGTTCTCATTGTACTGCGTCACCAAGCCCTCTGTCTCCTTTCTGTGTATTGACTCGTTGTTGTTAGATATCTGCCCTACTACAGTGCTGTCATCAATGAACTTTTGGAACTTGGCAACACAGTTTTTAGATACCTAAAATTTTATGTTATCATCCTTGTATGTGAAGCCTCAAACTATCATATCTCACTAATCTTTGACATCTTCCAGAATTTTGGACTTATAACATACAACATAGAACATAGAACATTACAGCGTAGTACAGTCCCTTTGGCCCTCGATGTTACACTGACCTGTGAAACCAATCTAAAGCCCATCTAACCTACGCTATTCCATTATCATTCATATATCTATCCAATGACCATTTAAATGCCCTTAAAGTTGGCAAGTCCATTACTGTTGCAGGCAGGGCATTCCATGCCATTACTACTCTCTGAGTAAATAACCTACCTCTGACATCTGTCCTATATCTACTGCCCCTCAATTTAAAGCTATGTCCCCTCATCATCACCATCTGAGGAAAAAGGCTGTCACAGTCCATCCTATCTAATCCTCTGATCATCTTGTACGCCTCCACGAAGTCACCTCTTAATCTTCTTTTGTCTAACGAAAACAGCCTCAAGTCCATCAGCCTTTCCTCATAAAATCTTCCCTACATATTCCGCAACATCCTGGTAAATCTCCTCTGCAGCCTTTCCAATCCTTCCACATCCTTAGTATAATGCGGCAACCAGAACTGTACGCAATACTCCAAGTGCGGCCGCAAGAGAGTTTTATACAGCTGTAACATGACCTCATGGCTCTGAAACTCAGTCCTTCTACCAATAAAAGCTAACACACTATACGCCTTCTTAACAACCCTATTAACCTGGGTGGAAACTTGCGACTTGTATGAATTCCATTCCCTTCACCTCACCAGGGGCACACTTGCTTTCTTGGACTACTTGGGCTGGAATTTCCTACCTAAATTTTTCCAATCCTCTGTTCCTTTAAGACCCTTGTGAAAATTCCATCTCATAACTTCCTCATAATACGTTAGCACTTGAGTTTTACTATATTGGGTGTATATTGAGAAATTGGAACAGAGTCTGTCATTTAGTTGAATGAGTGAAATTCAGTGAAATCATGACTGATCTGTAATCTCACACACTTCACCTTTGCCCATATTTGGAGATGGTGGCATAGTGATAATGTCACTAACCTAATAATCCAGATGACACAAGATCAAATACCACCAGAACAGTTGATTATATTTAAATTCAGTTACTAACAATTGCATTATAAACCTAGTCTCAGTAATGGTGATGATCATTGACTAATGTAGAAACACATCTGGTTTATTAATGTCCCTTTGGGGAGGTTATCTGCCATCCTTATCTAGGCTGGTTTACTTGACCCATATCCAAGCAAAAAATACATATATAACCAATATTCAGCATTTATTTAACAAAAAACTATTTCATGTAAAATTTTCAACTGATTTAGCATCAATTGCTTTCAGCTGGGAAAGATGAAGAGAAATTACTTCACTCAAAGGATTTTGAATGTTTAGAATTCTGCATCCCAGAGGGGTGTAGATATTCAATTGTTGAGTATATCTGAGGCTGAAATGGAAGAATTTTGATCTCAGTTAATCAAGAGATATGAGGAATGAGCAGGAAAATTGAGTTGTGGCAGAAGTTTAGTAGTGATTGTGATAATTGGCAGTACAGATTCAGTGAGTTGTTTGGTCTACTCCGTTACTATTTCTAAGCTGCTTATATTCTTATGGTGCTGAGCATCTCATGTAATTCAGCTGCACTCATCCAATAAATATAGACCATTCTATTACAATCTTTTATTTTTAACTTGCTAATGGGATGTCGGCAGCACTGATTATACCAGCATTCATTGATCATCCATAATCAACTTGGAGAAGGTTAGATTAGATTCCCTGCAGTGTGGAAACAGGCCCTTCCACACAACCAAGTCCACACCCTACGGAGAGTAACCCACCCAGACCCAATTCCCTCCGACTAATGCACCTAATACTATAGGCAATTTAGCATGGCCAGTTCACCTGACCTACACATCTTTGGACTGTGGGAGGAAACCAGAGGACCCGGAGGAAACCCACACAGACACGGGGAGAATGTGCAAACTCCACACAGTCACCCAAGGCTGGAATCAAACCTGGGACTCTGGTGCTGTGAGGCAGCAGTGGTAACCACTGAGCCACCGTGCCGCCCATGAAGGTGAGCTGCTGTAGTCCATTTTGTTAAGGTACACCCATAGAGCTGTTAGGAAGGGAGTTCCAGGATTTTGACCAAGTGAAGGGACAGATGTATTTTCAAGTCAGAAAGGTGTGTGGCTTGATGGGGAACTTGCATGCCATGGTATTCCCATATGTCTATTCCCTTTGTCTTTCTGGTTGGTTGATGTTACGGGTTTGGAAGGGGCTGATGAATAAGCCTCGGTGAGTCATGCCTTGGAGGCGGTGGATGGGCTTTAGTAAGTTAGTCATAGAGATATACAGCAAAGAAACAGATCCTTCAGTCCAACTCATCCATGCCGACCAGATATCCTGAATTAATCTAGTCCCATTTGCCAGCATTTTGCCCATATCCCTCTAAACCCTTCCTACTCATATACCCATCCAGATGCCTTTTAAATGTTGTAATTGTACCAGCCTCCACCAGTTCCTTTGGCAGATCATTCCATATACGCACCACCCTTTGCATGAAAAAAATGCCCCTTGGATCCCTTTTAAATCTTTCCTCTCTCACCTTAAACCTATGCCTTCTAGCTCTGGACTCCCCTATCCTGGGGGAACGATCTTGTTTATTTACCCTATCCATGCCCCTTATGATTTTATAAACTTCCATAATGTCACCCCTCAGCCTCCGATGCTCCAGGGAAACAGCCCCAGCCTTTTCAGTCTTTCCCCACAGCTCAAACCCTTCAACCCTGGCAACATCCTTGGAAATCTTTTCTAAACCCTTTCAAATTTTACAACATCCTTTCTAGAGGAGGGAAATCAGAATTGCACACAATATTCCAAAAGTGGCCTTACCATTGTCCTGTACAGCCGCAACATGACCTCCCAATTCCTATACTCAATGTTGCAGAGTTTGTCGTCTCGGTGTGTTGTAGCCACAGTGACTTTATGTCTGCCATCCACTGAAGTTTCTGATGAATGCTAAACCTCAGGATGTTGATGTAGTTTGCTGTTGTAATGTAGGAACAGCAAGGTAGCAATGTAAACTGCGTTGAAAACATGGAGCAACTGCAAAGAGATACAGACAGTTAGGTGAGTAAGCAGCATGATGGCAAATGAAGTACAGGTAGTTCTCATATAAAGTGTGCTTTGGCAGTGCGATTTGGCTATAACACCACTGAAGAATTAAAGCTCAGTATTTTCGAGAACGCTTGCCTCTGTTTGCAATAGCACGATTCCAGCGGCGATTGTTTCACATGCTTCTTTCTGCACATGTGCCAATGTCAACGCCGAAGTTTCCATGCCATTCTGCGTATGTACCGATGTCAGAGCATGTGAGAGGTACAGCATTATACATTGAGCAGCTTCATCTCAAAAATTAAATGAATGAATGTTCATTGCTCTCCCTCAGAGACAAGAATATTCTTGTATAATTCTTGTATAAGCCCTGTATAATTACTGCAGGACTGCATTACACTTATACATTCAATTTGCCTTTCTACTTTGTTCTTGTACCTGCATATCATATAATCTAAACCAATCCCCAAGAAACAGTCGGAAGACAATCAATCACAGCAATCTACTTCTACAACCACAACTGCACCTTAACATGGTAATTTTTAGATTAGATTTGCTACTGATTAGATTCCCTACAGTGTGGAAACAGGCCCTTCGGCCCAACAAGTCCACACCGACTCTCCGAAGAGTAACCCACTCAGACCCATTCCCCGACCCTACATTTATCCCTGACTAATGCACCTAACACTACGGGCAATTTAGCATGGCCAATTCACCTAACCTGCACATCTTTTGGATTGTGGGAGGAAACCGGAGCACCCAGAGGGAACCCACGCAGACACGGGGAGAATGTGCAAACTCTACACAGACAGTCGCCTGAGGTTGGAATCAAACCCGGGTCCCAGGCACTGTGAGGCAGCAGTGCTAACCACAGACCCACCGTGCCGCCCCTTTAAATATTCAGACTACAATACAGATTAGATTCCCAACAGTGTGGAAACAGGCCCTTCAGCCCAACAAGTCCACATCGACCCTCCGAAGAGTAACCCACCCAGACCCATTTCCCCTCTGACTAATGCACCTAACACTATGGGCAATTTAGCATGGCCAATTCGCCTGACCTGCACATCTTTGGACTGTGGGAGGAAACTAGAGCACCTGGAGGAAACCCAGGCAGACGATGATGATCCTCTGTCCCTGCATTAATAATATTTTTTCAATGTACTGTGTTAAATTTACTTTTGTTTCATTAATAAATATGACTTAAATTTTCATTCAAGCTGTGTTAGGCTTTTGGGTGTTTTTTTGAGTGATTGCGAGTGTTATTTTTTGCTGGTATGCCCCTAACTCTAGTTTTCCCATTGGCCTCATTAATGTTTATTAAGCGATTTTCTATTAAGTGAGGTTTTGCTGGATGCAACTATGGCATTATAGAACTACCTGTATAAAATGGATAAATGTTAACTTATTCATTCTAGTAATGAGAATAAAAAAGCAGAATATTTTGATGTTGGTGTTCAAAGAGATTTAGATTGGCTCTTACATGGTACAGAAGAAAGTTAACATACAGATACAGCAAGCAATTAGAATGGCAACTAGCATATTGACCTTTATTGTAAGTGGATTGAGGTGCAGAAAAGGAGATCTTGTTACAATTGTACAGTATTTCGATGACACTAAATTTTGAATACTGTGTGGAGTTTAGATCTCTGTATTGAAGGAGGGGCAAACTTGCATAGGAGGTCAGATAGCAAAGCCTCTTGGGATTGGTCCCTGGACTGGTGTTTGGTGAGGATTGTGACAAGAAGTTGGATGGTTTGAGCTCATATTTTCTAGAGTTTAGAAGAATGAGGGGCATTGAAACTTACAGGACTGTGAAAGGGCACAGTAGGGTACATGGAGGCACAGTCTTGGGATAAAGGGCCAATTGTTTTGGATTGAGATGAGGACAAGTTACTTCAGAGATTTCTGAATCTTTAGAATTCTCTACCCCAGACCATTGTGGATGCTCAATCATTGAATATGTTGAAGTATGGGATAGACAGATTTCTGGTTTCCTCAGGGAATCGATGGATATGGGATGGAAAATGAACAGGAAGGTGGACCTGAAACCTGCAATAAGCTATTAAGTGCAGAACAGACTTGACAAACTATATGTTCTCGCTCTCACTCATATTCCATATGTTCCTATGATATAGGTGAATCAGCAATTTAAATAATGTCTGTGGGAGATGGTTATATTCCCTTGTGTTGGTGATGGGCTAGTACTTGTGAAGCACGAATATTCCTTGCCATTTATCAGCCCAAGTCTGAATGTTATCCTCATTTTGCTGCTTATGATTATGGATTGCTTAAGTACTGAGGAGTTGCACCTGGTAAACCTTTGTACTTCTCCAAGTTCTTGACAATCTTCCTCAGTGTGGAATATACAGTTGCACAATTTAGTTGTCATTGGGTGGCAGCATTTAAAGACAACCAAGAACAGATCTTGGGAGACTCTGGAGATTACTATGGAGGGAGCTGGAGGAGAAGCTGGAAAAGGTGCAAACTGTGGTGGAAATAGCATAAATAGACCTCACTTGACACTAAAGTAGAAACAAATGAAACATAGCAGAGGAGGATGATATGATTCACCATGTCACATTTTGTAGACAGACATCATTATAGTTTAAGGAGATGTAATTGGTGATCATGTCAAACACTATTTTGATGCTGTATATAGGAAGAAAACCAGAGTAGAGATCTCTGAATAGTGAGACAGGGAGGTGATGTCAAGTTCAAAGATCTTCAATAAGAAGAAAAAGGTAGAGATTGCTGTAGTTGTACAAAAAGATGAATTCAACACAAAAAAGTCACACAGTACATTGGAATGCAGAGGCAATTACCATTACACATTGAGGTTCTGCAGAAGTTTTGATTTTTTTTCACTTATTTTATTCATGCCTATGTTCACATGAACATATAATACTCCCCTTTGTTCTTCATCTACAGGAGATATCAGGACATGCAAGCATTTTATTCCTGGTGCTGATAATTTAAAAATATTTGATTAAAATATTCGCAGACTCCAAGCAACAGGGTCTTCATAAAGCTGAAACCAGGACTGGCAACTCCTGATGCAGTAACCAGCACATTATTTTCATCGCAGAACTGGCTGAAGTTTATACACTGTGACCATTCTTCTCCTTATCACAGGACTGGGCCAAACTTTCTCACAATGAAAAAGAGCAGCAGTGTCCTAGCTGTGAATGCAGAAGATGTAAGTACAACAAATTTAAAGAATGCATTGTATTTTAGAATAAGAACATAATAAAAAGAGCAGGAGAGGCCATTCAGCCTTTGAGATCACTGCACCATTCAGTGAGATAATGCCTGATCTACTTCAATATCATTTTGCTGTTTTCCCCATATCCTTTGAGATTGCATTATTTATTGATGCCCAGTTTGGGCTCTGCCAGGGCCACTCTGCCTGAACTCATTGCAGCCTTGGTTCAACCATGGATAAAACATCTGAATTCCAGAGATGAAGTGAGTAACAACCTTTGACATCAAGGCCACATCTGATTAAGTGTGTTATTAAGGAACTCTAGCAAAACTGGATTTATTGGGATTCGAGGGAAAAGTTCTCCAGTGTTTGGAGTCATACCTGCCACATAAGAAAGTAGTGGCTGTTTATCAAGAGAGAGCGAGGACTGCAGATTAGATTTGATTCCCTACAGTATAGGAACAGGCCATTTGACCCAACAAGTCCACACTGACCCTCCAAAGAGCAACCTACCCAAACCCATTCCCCGACCCTATATTTACCCCTGACTAATGCACCTAACATTATGGGCAATTTAGCATGGCCAATTCACCCGACCTGCACATCATTGGATTGTGGGAGGAATCCCACGCAGACATGGGGAAAATGTACGAACTCCACACAGACAGTCTCCTGAGGCAGTGCTGGAGGTCCGAGTGGGAAACTGGTGAAATTCACATTGGTCCTGTGTGGTTGGAGGGTCCCAGGACGGAAGATGAGACGTACTTCTTCCAGGCATTGAGCGGTTAGGGTTTGGCAGTGGAGGAGGCCCAGGACTTGCATGACCCGCACCTCCCTCCCATCCTGGGGCTCTCCATCTCCATTTCTGGCAATCTATTCAACACAGACATCCAGTACAAACCCACCGACTCCCATAACTACTTGAACTACACCTCCTCCCACCCTGCCTCCTGTAAAAATGCTCTCTGTTATTCCCAATTCCTCTGCCTCCACCGCATCTGCTTCCAGGAGGACTAATTCCACCATAGAACATCCCAGATGGCCTCCTTCTACAAAGACCGCAATTTCTCCTCTCACATGGTCGACAATGTCCTCCAGCGCATCTCCTCCACTTCCCCACCTCCACCCTTGAACCCAACCCTTCTAACCGCAACAAGGACAGAACCCCGCTGGTCTTCACCTTCCACACCACCAACCTCCACCATTCCCACCACCTACAGAGACCCCACTCCAATTACAAATAGACCCCACTACCAGAGTTATATTTCCATTCCCACCCCTTGCACATCCAACAGAAATTTACCTGTACTTCTACACGTCATCCATTGCACCCGATGTGGTCTCCTCTACACTGGGGAGACAGGACGCCAACTTGCACATCATGTCAGAGAACATCTCTGGGACACCTGCACCAACCAACTCCACTGCCTTGTAGCTGAACACTCCAACTCTCCCTTCCACTCTGCCAAGGACATGCAGGTTCTGGGCCTCCTCTATCACCAAACCCTAACCACCTGATGCCCAGAAGAATGCCTCATCTTCCATCTTGGGACCCTCCAAACAATATAGATTTCACCAGTTTCCGCATTCCCCCTCTCCCCACCTTATCCCAGTCGCAACCTCCCAACTTAGTACTGCTCTCTTGAACAGTCCTACCTGCCCATCTTTCTTCCTACCTATCTGCTCTACCCTCTTCTCTGACCTATCACTTTCACTCCTTCCTTCATCTACCTCTTGCATTCTCAGCTACCTTCCACCCAATCCCCTCCCATTTATCTCTCAGCCCCCTTGGCCCACAAGCCTCATTCCTGATGAAGGGCTTATGCCCAAAATATACTGTCCTGTTCCTCAGATGCTGCCTGACCGGCTGTGCTTTTCCAGCACCACACTCTTCGTGGCTGTTGGTCAGTCATCTCAGTTCCACGATGTCTCTCCAAGAGTTCCTCAGTATAGTGTCCTTGGCCCAACCACCTTTAGCTGCTTTATCAATGACCTTCCCTCTACCATAAGGTCAGAAGTGGGGCTGTTGGCCAACGATTACACAATATTTAACACCGTTCACAATTCCTCAAAAACTGAAGCAGCCCATACCAAATGCAATGAGACTGAGACAATATCTAGTCTTAAGTTGAAAAATGGCAAATAACATTTGCACCACACAAGTGCGAGGCTAGACCACCAGAATATCACCTCGCTAAAACTGGCTGCCCCATAGCTATAGATCACTCAAAGTGTTAACTGACTAAGGGTGATACATCTCTCCACCTGGTCCACCTAGAGAAGAAGTGCCACCTCAGAATTCTGCAGACCGTTTGGTTTGCAGGCAGTTCTGTAGTCCCAGCAGCCCAGGTTCAAGCAATGGCCGCTGCTGGACTACAGCCAGTTACTGAAGGAGGACAAATGGATGGCAATCTGGGGTATTGGCGGGTTCTCAGATGTTGGGGGCTGGGTTTGAGAGACTGTGAGGGAGTTTTAATTTTGTTGGGGGTGGGTGGATGGTGCATTTCATATTAGCACAGGATATCCATAAAGGATTCACATGGTGACTGACACTAAAGCTGCTAGTTTTGCCAAATTAAAATGGGTCTCCCTTTGTTGCAGATGTAACAATGACAGGAGTGAGAAATTTGGCTCTCAATGGAGCACTACTTGAGTCAGGGAGTAGGAGACAGAGTGAGAGATGGAAGGAGTCAGGAATTAGGAGTGAGCTGGGGAGTGGGAGAGAGAGAGAGAGTTGGGGAATATCAAGCAGTCGAAGAGATGGGGAGAGAGAGAGTCACGAAAATGGAGATAGAGATTCAGGATATAGGAGACAGTCGGAGACAGGAGTTAGGGAGAGGTGAGGAATGAGACAGGCTTCTCCAAAATGTTACCATTAAGTCACGAAATGTTACATTGGCCAGCACAAAACAATGCTGAAGCAGATGTCCCGATGATAATTGTGCATAGCTTCGCCATTATACGTGCAGTATTAAAGAGCAATGATGCTGAATGAAGCAATTTAAAATTGGGCTTACTGTGCTTCCCTTTTGAACTTGCACAAAGCTCTTCATCTGTCTTGGAATCTCATTTTTTTCTCTGAACATTTGCTCTCAATTCCAATCTTGCCTGGTCAACATCTGATATGCTTTCCACTATTGGTGAAGATCCATGGGATGTTCTTTGTGATAAATGGGCTATTTAAATGTAAATTGTTCAAACTGTTTTAAAATCCATGAGGTGCCTGTTTTACGAATGTCTGATTTAAGATTGCTGATACTGAAGACCGGGATTTCACATTACTATTAATTTTAAGGATCTGACATGCGAACATACTTATGAACAGATATTTTACAGTATTGTACTGTGCTCTGATGTGTTCTGGATGTACTGGAACCTGTTGTGTCACCCAGGGACCTTGTGTATAGTGAAAAGTGCAGTTTCAGACCCCAAATACAGCATGCTTTATGGCTGTGACACCCTCTGGTGAAAGGAAAGCTGAACTACAGTGGTTGTGACCCTGAGGTCTGGGACCAAATTCAACAAGAAAATTTAATTATTAATCTAAATGTGGAATACATTAAAAGCTTTCTTTGAATGTATCCAAGTTTGAAAAGATGACAGATCTCAACGATGAATTTTTATAATGTTCATTATTTATTGATCAATGGGAATACCATTGGTTTTTTCATTCCTGTCTCTGTAAAGGATGTGCCTTCAGTCAAATCGTATTTGTTGTGTTTAGCGTTACAAGTACTCCTTCTGCAGTTTCCAGCTGATGACTGTATTAATAAGCCTGGGTTACCCCTTTAAAGAGGATTATATTGTTCCTTTAAAAGGGGTAATTTGTTGTTGAGAACTGAAAAGCAGCATGTTATTTAAATAGAGAGAACGACTGTAGAACTCTGAACTACAGAGGGTTCTGGGCATCCTGATACATGAGTCACAAAATGTGTGTATCCAGGTACAACAAGTGTTTCAGGAGACAAACTGAATACTGTTGTTTATTGTCAGAGGAATGGAAAATAAAAGTAGGGCAGCTGTGCTACAGTTATTGAGAATATCGCTGAGGCCACATCTGGAGTATTGTATTGTTTTTATCTCCTTATTTAAAAAATAATGTAAAGTAGTAGTGCAAACAAGGTTAACTTGACTGATTCCTGGGATGAGGGAGTTACCTTATAAGGAAAGGTTGAACAAGTTGAGCCTGTATCCACTGGTCTTTGAAAGAACGAGAAATGTCTTCACAGGGAGCAGTTGAGGCTGGGTCATTCTCAAGGCAAGGAAAAACAGATGCAAAACTAACAAGTGATTGAAATGGTATCAGGGGTAGGCAGAAATGTATGTTTGAGGCCATGGTCAACTCAAATAGTTCTATCAAATGATGGAGCATGCTAGAGGGGCTGCATGTCCTACTGTTGCTCCTAAATTATCTGTTTGTATGTTCGTACATTTCTGCCAAAAGGAGCAGCATCACTATATTTTGCATCACTCTCTGTGCATGTGGATTACAATCACATATAGCAAACTTTTTATTAAGTGGCACCTAAGGAACCAGGAGTCTGCTGGTTGAGCAAATATTCTGGTTGATCAGCCAGCACACCCCAGTTCCAGAAGTGCCGGTTAATAAAATGTTTGTTGTAGTCTATTTAAAGCATAAATCACTTAAATAATAATACCTTAAATAAAACTTATAGAATGTAATGTATAGAGGAATCTCGATTATCTGAATATCAATTATCCGAAAATCAGATTATCTGAAGGAGATCTCGAGGTCCCGATAGAAACATTTAATCAAAGACGTGTTTCCAACAGCCATCGTGTCTTTTGTTTACAGTGATTAAACAGGCACAGTCTCCAAACAACTGACCTCCCATCCCCTCTCTCTCCCCACACTTTCCCTGGAGTTCTACAGAGGGGTGTCTCTAAACCCTCCCCCCCTTCCCCAGATAATCTCTCCAACATTGTCCTGTATAGGGCAAAGGCAGAACCTGTCAAAAGGTTTTTTTTAGATTACATTACAGTGTGGAAACATGCCCTTCGGCCCAACAAGTCCACACCGACCCGCCGAAGCGTAACCCACCCATACCCCTACATTTACTCCTTACCTAACACTAAGGGCAATTTAGCATGGCCAATTTACCTGACCTGTACATCTTTGGACTGTGGTAGGAAACCGGAGCACCCGGAGGAAACCCACGCCGACACAGGGAGAACGTGCAAACTCCACACAGTCAGTCACCTGAGGCTGGAATTGAAACCAGGTCTCTGGCGCTATGAGGCAGCAGTACTAACCACTGTGCCACCGTGCCGCCCACAAAACGTTGTATGTGTGGCTGCGGCTGTGCGTGCGTGCGCTATTTGGAGACTTACCAGAAAAAGGCATCTGCTACAGTAGCAGCAGTCCTGTTGTTGGGTGTCCAGCTGCCCCGGAGAGGGGGGTGAGGGCGGACTGGGGGGTCGGGGGGGGAAGAAACGGTGTTGGACAGAGTTGGGGAGGTGGGATGAGTTTTGCTTGGGATTGGGGCGGGGCTGGATGGGGTTAGGGGCAGGGTGGAGCTGGACAGGTTTGGAGCGGAGGCGGTGTTGGATGGGGTTGGGGGCGTGAGGTTGGATGGGGTTGGTGTGCTGCTGCAGTCTCCTGAATGGGAATCAGACTTTTAAAAACTCTTGAGCCCCAGAGGAAAGGCATTTAATCAATTAACCGAATAATCAATTATCCGAACGAAATAGTGCCCGCCCATCTCGTTCGGATAATTGAGGTTCCCCTGTAAATGTAAATTAGACTTAAAACATAACTTAAACATTATCACCAGAATCACATTACTAGGATCATCAGGTTGAGTCACTACCATTCAAGGATCGCCACCTGATTCAACATTTTCTTTCTTAAACAAATCCTGAATGTCAGCTAGCTTAAAATAATCTTGCTTTTTCTGTAAGAATGTAGAATGCAGTAAATGTAACCGAATGACTTCTTGCGCGGTGTAGCAATTTTGAGTTTCAGCAAATTTAAGCAACACCTGAAAGGCCTCTGCCGCCTTAGCCCAAGAAACCCTCACTTCATGCAATTCTTCATCAGTGTTCCTTTCAGATTCGCTCTCTTTCGTTGGATTCAAGGCGGTCTTAATTATTTCATCATCATTCAACACATGCCTAACATCTTTATCAACATCAACCCACAGTTCCAATTCTTGTTCACTAAATTTACACACAAGATTTTCATCACTTTGCACATTTTTCATCATCAAAGCCATTTCCATGACTGTACTTTTCTTCTGACAAACTCTGAAATCTTCGAATTCTTCATCTGAAGATAAACTTACATTGGGCAATAATTTATGCCAAGCACACCTCAAAGTCTGGGGCTTAACTAACTTCCAAGCACAAGCTACATTATACACTGCATCTTCCAGAGTATATACATTCTGAAACTTGGTAATCTTTTCATTACTGCTCAAAAGTTTACGTAATAAGTTTTTTCTGTAGTGACACTTTAAATTTTCGATGATCCCTTGGTCCATGGGCTGGATTAACGCAGTCACTTTCAGTGGTAAATAAATAACAAATATATTTCCTGACACCAATTTCGACTCTGGAGGATGAGCTCTACAGTTATCCAGCAATAAGATACACTTGCTGTCTTCGGGTTTTCCAATCTTTCGGAAATGCTGCTTAACCGAAGGGACAAAAAAGTGGTGAAACCAATGAGTGAATAATTGAACGTCCATCCATGAATTACTTTGAGCACTGTACCCAACAGGTAGGTGACGCAAATTCTTGAAAACACATGGATTCTTGGATTTCCCGACGACAAAAAGTTTTATCTGGTGTGTTCCAGCGGCATTGGCGCAAACGAGGACTGTTATCCGATCTTTGTTCTTCTTCAATCCCTCAGCATGAGCCTCACCAGAACCTGGCAGAGCTGATTCCGGAAGGTATCTCCAGAGCAGCCCGCTCTCATCAGCGTTATAGATCTGGTCGGGTGAAAGACCGTGTTCAGCAACGATTTTTGCGAAGTGATCACACAACGATCCCTGTGCTCGGCACTCAGCTGCCGTGCTCCCCCCTGACAGGTCCAGGTGCCGTATGCCATGCCGTAACTTAAAACAAGTGAGCCAGCCTTCAGAAAAGGCGCAAGGGCCAGTCAGCTGCAACTTGGTGTACAGCTCCTTGGCCTTTTCGATCAGCATCGCCCGTGTCATCGGAATCCCCTCCAGGCGCTTGAGGGCAAACCACTGGTACAACACCGTGTCGAGTTCTTCCAGTTTGGGTTTCTTCAGCGTGCGCCTCTTATCCGCACTCCCGCTGCTCTCTGACAGTGTGTAAAACTTCAGCAGCTCCTGCTTCTGCCGCTTTATGTCATAAATAGTGGACGAGCCAATGTTGAACTCGGTCATGATCTGACTGCGCTTCTCTCCCTTCTCAAGCCGTTGACATATTTCTATTTTCTGCTTGAGTGTCAGTACCACACGTTTACGTTTGCGGCTCGAGCGAGCGGTCGGAGTTTCCGTCATGGCGGACGCCGGGGGCAGTTGTTCTCGCGACAAACCGCCGCCACTGTCTGACTCTCCCAAACAATATGGCGGAAGTGGAAGCAGGAAGGTGCCAAGCGCGCCACTGATCCGGCAGCGGCGGAACACGGAACTACCGGCAGCGAGCCTTCTCACTCGCACCCTCCGCTGACGACTTGGCTCAACATTTTTGGCGGTTTGTCGAGAGGGCAGGCTGACCAGGATGCCGGTTAAAACAAAGTTGTGACACAGACATAGACCTGTACAGCACGGAAAACAGACCCCTTCGGTCCATCTTTTCCATGCCGACCAGATATCATAGAATCATGGAATGCCTACAGTGTGGAAACAGGCCATTTGGCCCAACAAATCCACACCGGCACTCCAAAGGCGTTCCCACCTGTATCCATTCCCCTACCCTATTAGTCTACATTTCCTCTGACTAATGCACCTAACCTACACATCCCTGAACACTATGGGCAATTTAGCATGGCCAGTTCACCTAACCAGCACATCCTTTGGACTGTAGGAGGAAACTGAAGCACCCGGAGGAAAACCATCTAGTCCCATTTGCCAGCATCTGGCCCATAACCTTCTAAAGCCTTCCTATTCATATACCCATCCAGATGTCTTTTAAATGTTGTAATTGCACCAACCTCCACCAGCTCCTCTGACAGTTCATCCCATACCTGCACCACCCTGCGTGAAAAAGTCCCCTCGGGTCCATTTTATATCCTTCCCCTCTCATCTTAACCTATGCCTTCTACTTTTGGACTCCTCTACCCTGGGGAGAAACCTTGACTATTCACCTGATCCATGCCTCTTGTAATTTTATAAAACTCTATAAAGTCACCACTCAGCCACTGATGCTCCTGGGAAAATAACTCCAGCAGATAAATTTTGATGGTATTAGGCAAGAACTTTTGAAAGCTGACTGGAGGCAGATGTTTGCAGGTAAAGAGACGGCTGGAAAATGGGAAGCCTTCAGAAATGAGATAACAAGAATCCAGAGAAAGTATATTCCTGTCAGGGTGAAAGGAAAGGTGGGTAGGTATAGGGCATGCTGGATGACTAAAGAAATTGAGGGTTTGGTTAAGAAAAAGAAGGAAGCATATGTAAGGTATAGACAGGATAGGTCGAGTGAATCCTTAGAAGAGTATAAAGGAAGCAGGTGTATACTTAAGAGGGAACTCAGGAGGGCAAAAATGGGACGTGAGATAGTATTGACAAATAGAATTAAGGAGAATCCAAAGAGTTTTTACAAGTGCATAAAGGACAAAAGGGTAACTAGGGAGAGACTAGGGCCCCTCAAAGATCAGCAAGGTGGCTTTTGTGTGGTATGGAATCTTTTAATAATCTAATTTGAAACAAGTAATTAGATTTTCCTGAAGGAAGTCTAGGCCCTTTAGATGGCTTGACCCTACACCCCAAGCAGTCAGTCAATGCCACCAATGAAAGGTGATTGAATTAGTAGTCCTTTTGTTTTATTATCCTTTCCCAACCTGTGTATTTTGTTTCTTCTACCTCATTGTTGGTTGTTAAAAACCTGTTCCTGAATACACTTTATTCCCTGCCAGAATTGCAACAGAATTGCCTTTACCTTGTTTTTTGTTTTGGAATGGTGTTGATATGAACACCTTTCACAAGTTCCTTTCAGTGTCTGTGGCTCAACTTTTGATTTGCTAAAACCTCTCCTAGGAATTTGCATTTTAACAAAGGTAACAAGCACTCTCCCTTTTATAAGAACTGGACTTTTGAGAGCACTGCTGCCTCTCCATTGAGGGTGAAAACCTGGTCATCAGGCGTAATGTACTCTCTCTGCTTTTGTACATGGTGCAGGTCTGGCGCATTCCCAGACCTGAGGCATTGCTGTGACCTAAGCCATCTTCCACTTCATCTGGGGGTCTAAGACACACTGTGTCCGCAGATACACCATGTACAAAACACCATGGATAAGTGTGAGAAGAATCTCACCAACACTACCGCATTCTGATGGCCACCTTTGTGTGTCACTGCATGAAGTGTCACTTTGTATTGAGGATCTACCGGTCCCCAGTGATGCAAGGGATTCGACTGGCATCGTTGCTAAAGAATGTTCCGGGTAATTGGACCATTCTGTATCAACCTGTCCTTCAAGGAGAAATTTGCAAAGAAAAATACTTTTGACCACAAGTCCATCAGGAAGTGGTCAGCACATAGCATCTTAGACCCTGCAGGAAAAAGAAAGGGTGGGTCATAGAGATATACAGCACGGAAACTTCGGTCCAATTCATCCATGCTGACCTGACGTCCTAAACTGATGTAGTCCCATTTGCCAACATTTGGCCCATATCCCTCTAAACCCTTCCTATTCATGTACCCATCCAGGTGCCTTTTAAATGCTGTAATCGTACCAGCCTCCATCACTTCATCTGGCAGCCAATTCTATACACACAACACCCTCTGCATGAAAAAGTTGTCCTTTAGGTCCCATTTAAATCTTTCCCCTCCCACCTTAAATCTATGCATTCTAGTTCTGGACTCCCCCAAACCAGGAAAAAGACCTTGTCTATTTATCCTATCCATGCCCCTCATGATTTTATAAACCTCTATAAGGTCACCCCTCAGCCTCCAATGTACCAGGGAAAACAACCCCAGCCCATTCAGCATCTCCCTGTAGCTCAAACCTTCCAACCCTGGCAATATCCTTGTAAATCTTTTCTGAACCCTTTCAAGGTTCACAACATCCTTCCATAGCAGGGAGACCAGAATTGCACACAATTCTGCACAATATTCCAGTGGTGGCCTAACTAATGTCCTCCTGTTGGCTTGTTCTCTGAGCAGACTCAAAATCATTTCGCAAAATGCCTCATCACCAGAACATTCCAACAAGCACCAAGGCATCGCTTGGCTGAAACCCACACCCTGTGATTGGATTAAAAACAAACTTAAGTTGTTAATGAGTTTGTTTATATCATGTGTTGTGGTTCTTGGGTTGCTATAATTGATCTCTGTACAAAAAAGTGGGAGAAAATCAGCCAGAGCTTTCTCTTCTGGCCATGAAAATGGGAAAAAGTGTGTGCACATGTGTAAATGTGGGAGGATCTTTACCACTAGGTGAGGTTAGAATAGGGTTCAGTTGTGCTGCCCTGCACAATGAAGAGCCTGCTACTCTCACTCTCCAGGTTCATATTTGAAGAACACACACTTGAAAAATGAGCCACAGGGATTGAAATCCATATGTTGGGAAAACATTTTCTGCTTTCCTCTGATAAGACTTCAAAAAGACATTTTCCTTGAGAATTGCTGACATTTACTAGCGTGATACTTCTGTTTCCTATAAAAATAGGAATAATCAGTCACAGAATTGTTCCAGCTCCATGCACCCAGACTCTCTTCTTGTGCCTCGGATCATGGAAGCATCTTTTTGCTATTAATAAAATGGTGCTGTGTTTGAAAAGGAACAGAATGAAATACAACAATTAGTATTTTGTTTGCTGCAGTAATGCAGTTAAGCAACTGGATAAAATCAGGGCAACTGGTGATTCATTTATTGTCCTGCCAATGCATCATTTCTGAGTTCAGCTCATTTTATTGAATTGCTTAAAAGGTGGACTTGATTTTGCTGGCTCTGCTGTATTTTTGCAAGGTTATTGGCTCTCATTGCTGCTGATGATTTATTTTCTGCTTGGATTAGCATTGAGGGAAGAGGCAAAATAGCTTAACTTAGTTGATAGCATTGTTGCTTCAGAGTCAGAAAACTGGCAGCTGAGCACTCAATTCAAACTAAATTGGCAGGATGATGGGATCCTAACAAGTAGTTCAGAAGAGAGAGAAGCTGCGATGGAAGTAGAGAGTGGTGGAAATTTTGAACTCAACTGCATGAAAGAATGAGTCAATGAGTGTGGTGCTGGAAAAGCACAGCTGGTCAGGTAGCAGCCAAGGAGCAGGAGAATCGACATTTCAGACATCAGGATGAAGGGTTTATGCCTAAAACGTCAATTCTCTTGCTCTTCAGATACTGACTGACGACTGTGCTTTTCTAGTATCATACTCTTTGACACTGATCTCCAGCATCCGCAGTACCCACTTTCTCCTGCATGAAAGAATGGTTGAATCAGAAACTCAGAATATTTGAGTGGCATTTAGATATTAGCTTGCATTGCCACAGCCCCCAAAGCTATGGGCCAAGAAATGGATTATTGCAGTTAGATCTTTGTTGATCATCACAGATGTAATGGGCTGAATGGCCACTTCTGTGCTGTGAATGTGCAAGAGCCAAAGAGTCTGTGTCCTACTGAAGGATTATTGGAAGTAATGACTTTCTAAAAGGCCCCTTTTCAGTGGAGAGCTGGGAGTTTTCTCATGTCATACCCAATATTTGTCCTAAGCACCATCAAAGTCATTCATCTCATTCTTGTTTATGGAACTGAGAGGTTTAGTCAAATTAGCATTAATCAGATTTAATCAAATATCATCCTATTAACAACCAACTCCCCTTGCTACTCCAAAATCATATCTTTTCGATCAGGTATCCTATCAAACACCAGTCTGATGCATTGTGAGCAGCTGACAAGGAGATCATGAATATGTCACCAGGAGAATCCTTGGAAGGATTTGATCATTTTGGGAACCACTTGTAACCACTGGTGGCTGGCCTCCAGGAGCAACAGGTCTTCTCATAAGCTGCCATCATAACCTGTAACTCATGATATACAATTGTTCCAACTAGTCGAGGAAACTTAGCCATTGCCTGTATACTTTGGGCTATGGGTAGTACCTTCCAGCTGCAGCCCACTGTTTCTGTCCATTCTGCTGATTCTGCCTCTTATGTACGGCTACAGAACTCTGGCTACCAGGTCAAAGCTGGTGTTGACTATTTTGGGCCTCATCATATTGCTCCTCATTCGTTGTCCAGTGTAAGTCAGTCAAAGTGTCTGAAGTGATTCAGAACCTGTAGTGAATAGACTCTCAGCAAAAGAACTATGAACAAACTTTTCCTGTAGTGTGAGAAAGAATATCTGTGAATATTGTTGTTTATTGTACTATTTTAATGAGTTTTAAACAGTTGCTATCTGTTCCCACCTTTCTTTTAGTGGTGAGTTTCAGAACGTCCAGGAAATGTATAAACACGATGTTCAATATAAAACTGTGTTGAAGTATTACACCAATTTTGTGATTGCTATGTGATTATTAATAACTTGCTTCACCAGTGGGATCGTGTGTACCCAGCCAAACACACTCAAATTTAATGCAGAAGTAGGCAAATTGGAGTGGCTTCCTGACTTGTTTGTATATTTGCCAGTGGAACTCTGCACTGAAACCTACAGACATCAGCCCGTACAAATCCAACCTCCTGCCACCTCTCCCTGCCATTTCACTTTTTAAACTAAAGAGTCATGCATAGATTGTGGTTGACAGCACAAATGTTGCTGTGATATGATGAAATGTGTGGTTGGAAGCACTATGTACAGTGTTAATATCCTTTGGAAGCATACTATATGGTTGCTGTTTTCTGATTGCTACCAATCACATTGTCATGGACCTAGCTGGGATGGGGCTGTGATACAGATTAGTTGAAGGAGTGTATGATGGCATCAAAATTTCACTGAAACCCCAACAGAGAATTTACTGATATCAGGCTTGTACTCATCAGTTACAGTGCCTTGCGGAGTTTCTCCCAGGAGAAAACAAAGCTGGGTTTTGGATGAGTAAGTTCACTGTCAGCAACCTGAGGGGGTGACTGAGGTTGTCTTTAACTTATTTCAGTTTCAAGAATAATAATACATGTAGTGGAGATTTCCAGGATGACTACGCCTACAGAGGTGAGAGTATCATAAATTAAACACTCTCTCTTCCCACCTCTGTTTTTCATGTCTATCAGAACAATTTAGAGCATGCCTAGCCGTTACTATGGCAATGTGGAGCAGAATACAAAGGCATGCACATGCTCTACCTACATATAGCATTGTCATTTTAAAATATGATTTTACTATTTCTGCATGTTTGTCCTATGCTATTCTGAAGAAGTATTAACTTTCAATGGCATTCAGTTCCACAGATATGTGTTGCCCCTCTGGTAATCCACCCGTCGTCTGTTCCTTTCATGTGGGCCTGGACATTGAGTGTTGGCAACAATTTCAGCTTTAGGAACCTGAGTCAGATCCTGACTTCACCCAAATGGACTTAGCAAAGTGCTGGATGGTGTTTTGAAGTGGAAAACAGCTGCTTATTTGTTAATCTCTTTCCAGTTATGGCATTCTTAGGGGCAATTATAATTACCCTAGTTCTTAGTTTTAGGTTCACATTTAGGATCCTAGTTTTAGGATCAAATACCAACACAATCTGGGAGTAGAAACCAAGACCATTCTGGTCTCCCCGGCTCAGAATATACAACATAATTTTTTTTAATCTTTCACGTCGCTATCCATTCATTTTAATTGCAGAAGAAGTGATTATGTTCCAACTGTGTACCTGTTTGTTGCTATATTCATGTAATGCGATCTCAGTAAAATTATCCCTCACCATTTTTGCCACAGAAGCAGTTCCAGGTAACACTCCACACAGCAAGAATCAATCAGATGTCTATTACGTTGTGGTGAACCAAGTGAGGGTGCTCAGTTGCTGAGTGCAATGTTGCGTGTTGAGCTCATCTTCTCTTTGCTGTGGTGCTACACATATCATACATCCAGCATGCTGAGAGCTGGAAGTCTGAGCTTTTCTTTTTCTTGCTCCAGTAATAGAAGGAAATATATAAGAAGTAGGGTTATCCTAGCTTGAAGCATGTTAACATAGCATATTACAACAGCTTCAAATTATATAGCATCTTTAGGTAGTGAACCCTCACTCCACAGGGCCATTGTAATGCAAAGTGTGATGTTGAGCTATTAATGAGATATTAGGTCCAATGACCAATATTTTGGTCAAAGAGGTCAGGTTTAAGGTGTGTCTTAAAGTAAGAAAGTGAAGTAGAGAGATGGAGAGATGAAAGGGAGGAATCCCAGAGTTTGGAGTCTTGGCAATTGAAAACACAGCCACCAATGGAACAATTGTAATTGGACTGTGAAAGAAACAAAAATGAGAGAAGTGCAGATATGTTGGAGCACTAGGATTAGAGGAGTTTACAGTGATAGGTCGGGAGCAAGGATGCAAAAATCAGGGTGAGAATTTTAAAATCAAGACATTGTTTAACCAGAAGCCAACATAGTTCAGCAAGCCCAGAGATGACAGGGAATGGGGCTTCCTGTGAGCCAAGAACAGGCAGCAGAGTTTTGGATGACCTCAGGTTTATTAGGGTTGAATATGAGAGACCAATCAAGATAAGAAAAATACATTCAATTGAAGATAGCTCAAGTAATGTTTTATTTCCCACATAGTGGGAATGGCTTCTCCATTTGGTTAGCATTTAACATGCATGGAGAAGACATTGGTGCAGACCTATGTCCCATCATTCTGTTCTACATGTTAAACATATCAGGAAAGGATGAACAGACTGGTAGTCTGTTAAGAGATGTTTAAGATTATGAATGGTTTTGATTGCGCAGAGAGAGAGCGAGGGGGAGCATTTTTCCATTTATGGAAGAGATTAGCAAAATATGATAGTTACCAAAAACAAAGAGGAATTTTAGAAGAAGCTTCTTAGTGAGTGGTAAAATTGTAGAACTTGTTTTCATAAGGAGTGAAGGTTGAAGTAAATAGATTAATTATATTCAAGGGGAAGTTAGATAAGCATAGGAGAAGAATTTTATGGAGAGTTATGCTGATAGTGTTAGAACTTGAGTGGAGTCTAAATACTGATAAAGATTGCTTGGGCCAAATGGTTTGTTTCTGTACTGTATATACTATGCAATTCTTGAGGCATGGATTGAAACTGTTGCCTTTGCAAGTTAGTGAGTAACACTTGTCTCTGTGCAATTAGACGAGGAATTGGTGGGAGGGCCACTCCAGGTTCTATACCCATATCTTATTGAGTAGATGTAAATTGTCATTTGGAGAGGCCTGAGAATAGGATTGTCATTGCTCTTGTTATGATCCTGGACAAGCCCCCAATTTTAATTTGAACCCAGATGAATCCAATAACTTTGAAAAAAGAACAAATCCAAAATCTTATTAATTTATTGAAATAAAACCCACAAGATTCCACAGTTTAAAACAAATTTTTTTTGCTGTACATGAGTCAAACCAAGCGAACACTACATTTTTAAAAACATAGTCTAAAATGCAGAATCAATATCAGCGAAACATAAACAAAGCATGGTTTTGTGTGAAGGAAATTGCGTCTCACAAACTTGATTGAGTTTTTTTGAGGAGATAATGAAAAAGATTGATGAAGTCAGAGCGGTAGACATTGTTTACATGGACTTTAGTAAAGTCTTTGACAAAGTTCCACATGGTAAACTAATTAGTAAATTTAGATTACAAGGGATTCAGAGAGAACTTGTGAACTGGATACAAAATTGGCTTGATCTTAGGAGACAGAGGGTGTTGGTGGACGGTTGTTTTTCAGACTGGAGGCCTGTGACCAGTGTTGTTCCACAGGGATCGGTACTCGATCCACTTTTGTTTGTCATTTATATAAATGATTTGGATGAGAATTTAGGAGACATGGAGAGTAAGTTAGTAGATGACACCAAAATTGATGGCATCGTGGACAGCGAAGAAGGTAATCTAAGATTACAAAGAGATCTTGATCAATTGGGTCAGTGGACTGAGGAGTTTAATTTGGATAGATGCATGGTATTGCATTTTGGTAAAACAAACAAGGGTAGACTTATAGAATTAATGGTAGGACCCTGGGTAATGTTATAGTAGAGAGAGATCTAGCAGTTTAGAAATATAATTTTTTAAAAATTTGTATCACATGGAGAAAGGGTGGTTAGGAAGCCATTTAGCATACTTGCCTAGTGGAGATGATGGTCTAATGGTTTTACTGTTAATCAGGAGACCCAGATAATGTTCTAAGGACCTAGGTTCGGCATACAGTGGATTTTGAATTCAATTTTTAAAATTCTGGAATTAAAAGTCTAATGACCATGTTGATTGTCAGAAAAACCCATCTGGTTCACTCATGTCCTTTAGGGAACGATACTGCCATCATTACCTGTTCTGGCCTACATGTGAGTCCAGACCCAGAGCAATGTGGTTGACTCTTAACTGCCCTCTGGGCAATTAGGCTCAACAATAAATGCTGCCTAGCTAGCAACGCCCTCATCCCATGAATGAATAAAGATTTGCTCAGACCTTTGAGTATAGGATTTGGGACGACATGTTGAGGTTGTACAGGGTGTTGATAAAGCTTGTTCTGGAGTATTGTGTACACCTCTGGTCACCCTGCTGTAGAAAGGGTATTATTAAATTGGAGAGGGTTCAGAAAAGATTTATCAGGATGTTGCCAGGAATGGAAGGTTTAAGTTATAAAGATAGCCTGGGACTTTTTTCACTGGAGCATAGGAGGTTGAGGGGTGATCTTATAGTGGTTTATAAAATCATGAGGGGCATAGATAAGGTGAATGGCAAGGGTCTTTTCTCTAAGGTGAACTGGATACAAAACTAGGGGGCATATTTTTAAGGTGGGACGGGAAAGATTTCAAAAGGACATAAAGGACAACGTTTTACGCAGAGAGTGGTTCATATGTGGCTTGAACTGCCAGAGAAAGTGCTGGTGAAGGTACAGCTAGAACATTTAAAAGATGAACAGGTACATGAATAGGAAAGGTTTAGAGGGATATAGCCCAAATGCAGGCATGTGGGACTAGTTTAGTTTGGGAATATGGTTAGCGTGGACTAGTTGGACCGAAGGGTCTGTTTCCGTGCTGTATGACTCTACATCTATGACTTTAAATAATAGGCAAATTGTGGTCAAATATAAACTATAAATTACATATGAAAGGATAGAAATGACAAAGACAGATCTTATGAATAAGCTTTGATTCATTGCCACAGAAGGCTTTGGATGCCAGGTCATTGACAGTAAGACTGAGGTAGTATCAAGGGGTTCAAGGGTTACAGGTGGAAAGCAGGAGAATGAGGTTGAGAAAAGTATCAGCCATGATTGAATGCCAGAGCAGACTTAATGGGCAGAATGGTCTACTTTCTGCTCCTATGTCTCATGGTCTTATGCTCTTGATAGGAGGGCTTATGCCCGAAATGTCGATTCTCCTGTTCTTTGGATGCTGCCTGACCTGCTGCACTTTTCCAGCAACACATTTTCAGTTATGCTCTTGATAATCCATTCAAGTCTATATATATCATCAATCAAAGTCACAAAGTTCTTTAAAACTCTGTCTTTCTCATGAAAAATGTCAGCTCCTATCTTTCTAGGATTTAACTCAGACTTCATTTGACTTCAAGCAATGCATGTTTAAGAGAGGAAGGTGATACTGGAGCTGTAGAAAATGCTGTTTAGCCCACAATGAGAATTCTGTGTGTAATTCTGAAATCCACAATATAGGAGGGATGTGATTACTCTGGAAAGCCTAAGCTGGAGAGTTTTAGTTTTGAAGAAAAGATTAGATAGACTGGAGTTGTTTTGCTTGGAGCGGAGGGGACTGAGGGGGGACATTATTGAGATGTATAAAATTATGAACGAGGTAGACAGGGTAGATCAGAAGAAACACTTCCCCTTGGTGGAAAGATCAATGACCAGGGCATAGATTTAAGGTAAGGAGCAGGAGGCTTGGAGGGATGTGAGTGAAAACTTTTTTATCCAGAGTGTGTTGGGAATTCTGGAACTTTGCCTGAAAGGGTGGTAGAGGCATAAACCTTCATAGCATTTAAGTTGTACACTTGTCTTGCCAAGGCATACAAAGCTCTGAGCCACGTGTTGGGAAATGGGATTAGTACAGTTAGGTGGTTGTTTTTGACTGGCACCAACCCAATGGGCTGAAGAGCATTTTCTACCCTGTAGACTTCTATGATTTTAAACCAGCCAGAGTTCCAAGGCACAGTCTTCATCAAAAATGGCTCATTTCTGCAGAAACTCACTGCTGTATATAACAGTCTGGATGATGTAAATCCCCCAAAGTTATCTTCAAATAGCATCTGTACAACTACATATTTACTTTTTCTCAGCACCTGAATCTAGCCTCTATCTTCTTCAGCCTACCTATACTGCTCCACACCACTCATAGAACCGCTTAGCATTTATCCCTGAGCTCTGATGCCTCTTGCCCCTTTTTGAATTGTTTTAGCCAGAACTTGTGGTTTCAAATCTCTGTTTTAGTCTTTATTTCCTCAACACCTAGGACAATCACTCTTCTTTCTCAGCTTCTCATTTCAGTTTGGATCTGTCTCAAAATCCAAGCTTTGCCCCCAGAATCCATCCCTTTTGCTTCCCCAGAGTGCACTGAATAGCATGTGGGAAAGAGGTCAGCAGGAAGATCGGAAAATAGCATATCAACAACATTTGTAAATGTCAAAATACACAAGTAATGTTTTGAAATGCTGGACATCCAAAACCTTAAAATTATAAATGATACATTTCCTTATTAGCTAGACCCATCAGATCATTGCCAGTTTAAGGACAGGATATTAAAGTCTTTACAAAAGGAAAGTCTTTATTTGTTGCTGCCCTAAAAGAACTCTAATTTATAGAAGAGTTTTAACTGGAGAGAGAAATATTTGAAGGAACAGAATACCTTTGGCCTCAGAGCAATGAAAAGAAATTAACAAAATTGAATAAGATATGACTTAGAAGCAAAATGAGTTTTTCAAGAATTCATTCATGGGAAGTGGACCTTGCTGGCTGGTCCAGTATTTTTTGCCTATTCTTAGTTGCCCTTGAGAAGGTGGTGGTGCACTCCCTTCTTGAACAACTGCAGTCCAAATTAAACAATGGATCAGAAAGATATCTCACTTAATGGCTTGTGAGTAATAGATAACATAATTTGATTAGGGAGATCCTAGCCTATACTAACCTTAGCTAGGTGAGAGTGATCGTCAGAATTATTCTCAGTGCTATGGTTTAGAAAGTTCTTGCTCCTGACAATACATTTGAGTGGGTAGGTGGGGGTGGGTCTGATTGAGGTGACCTCTGGAGTGATGACAAGATTGGCCTCACTTATGATGCTCTTATCTTGTCAGGGGCTGGAGGGGTGGTGGTATCTAAGCTAACCTTCAACTTCAAGGAGGGTGGGAAACACAAAAAGCACCCACTTTGCATCTTTTAAAGATTTGCACCAATTTCTCTATTTAAAAATATGGATATCTATAATTTTGATACAGAAAGATTAGACATTTAGCAATAATTAGTTGCTTCCAATTACTGTGATAACTGCTTTGCATGTTAGACATTTGTGATAAGGGAAAAACATTTCAACTTGGTAGGAAAATTACAGCTCATATAAATTTAGATTTAGAATAAGGAAAAAGAACATAATCTAAATTGAAGTTAAATAAGAGAGAGTGATTCACCACCCAAGAGATTGTAGATAAAAATAATTATTTAACGCAGTGAATCATGCAAATTACATGACCCCACAGTGTATCTTTTAGCCTCTGCCCCTAGCATTATAGCGTTCAGCTCATATTTATACTCTTAATAGCACTGTTGAAGTCAATATGAGAGTATTGACTCTCAATGAAGTGTTCAAATCTCAGACAACACAAATAAAGAAGCCAGGATCAAGAGGCAGTGAAGCAAAACATTTTCACCCAAGTAATCATTTTCCAGAAAAGACAATAATGTGAAAGAGTTTAACTGAATTAGAGAGGCAACAAGCTATCTTTCTGGCGAGAGAGAGAGAGAGAGAGAGAGAGAGAGTTAAAATTCACCAATCTGGATGGGTATTGTGATTTAAAATGGCCTGCTGTTTGTCGATGTTTTCCATTAAAGGGTCTGCCCTCCATGTCTGAAGGTGCTGATTCTTGCTGGGAAGTGTGTGGGGGGATATTTTTGTGGGCATAGACAGTTTTCTCTCAAGTGGCTTTTCTTTAGTTGTGAGTGGACTGTCAGCAGCCTACTCATTCCTTCTCTTCAATGAACATTTCTCAGCAGGGGTGCTGCATGCTTCTCTGAATGAGAAAGCTATTTAAAAAACCAGTTCCATAGATAAACTCACTCATAATGGACTTATAAGTCTTATAGAGAGACCTGGGGATTCATGTACATCAAACTTTGAAGGTGTGAAGACATATTGAGAGTGTAATTAGCAAAGTATCAAGATCTGCTACTTCATAAGTAGAGGTATTGAGCAAAGGAGGTCAGACTTAAACTTTATGAAGTTGTGGTTAGACCTCAACTAATGTGTCACGTTCAGTTCTGGTCACCATATTTTGGGAAGAATGGTTTGATATTCCATATAAGGCCCATGGAGAATCACAAATTAATCTCGTCATTGAGTATGAGTTCCCTTGGTAACAGGGAATGGCCTGCCCAGCCAGAACCCATCATCTTCATAACAGTAGCACATCTGATGTCAGGTCAAATGGTTATATGTTCAAATCATGTCAAACTAATGGTGTATTGTTGCAGCTTAACTCCCTGGATTTAGAAGGGCTGTTGTGGTGCAGTGCTGGTGTCTATACCTCTTGAGTCTGGAAGCCCGGGTACAAGTCTCACCTGTTCCAGAGATGCATAATAACATCTCTGAACAGGTTGATTAGAAAATATACAAAGCAGATCCAGGAATGGACATGGACGACTGTCTGTCCCAGACTAGGATTGGCCTAGTGCCGCAAGTAGTGGCTCTATTTTGGTATTCAGCAATAAATGAAGTTCATTTCCAGTCAGGCTTTCTGAGATATTATGGTTAGGAAGGCCCTTGAGAGGATATGGAGGAGAGTTACCAGAATTCTGGTTAATTCCAAGTTTCAGGGACAATAAACACCTCAATTTCTGGACTTGATGATGTATAGAAGCAACTAAAGGTGGTTGGTCCCAGGACATACTCTCCTGAGGAACTCCTGCAATGACGTCCAGGGACTGAGATTGAACCATAGGACTGAGGTGCAGGAATAAGTCATCTGACTTATTCAATAAGCTCATGGCTGATCTGGTGTGGTTTCAACTCACTTTCCTATCTGCCGCCCATAAAACTTACTTCCCTCATCTTTTGAAATGTATCTACTCTGTGTTATATAATTTCAATAACCCAGCCTTCACTGTTTTTTAGGGAAAGCAATTTCACAGGCTCATGATACTCTGAGAGAAAAAAAAGCTCATCCCCATCTTATGGTGGCTCAGTGATTAGCACTGCTGCCTCACAGCGCCAGCAACCTGGGTTCAATTCCAGCCTCGGGTAACTGTCTGTGTGGATTTCTGCCGGGTGCTCTGTTTTCTTCCAGCAATCCAAGGACATGCAGGTTAGTTGGATTGGTTGTGCTAAATTACCCATAGTATACAGGTTAGGTGGATTAGCCATGGGAAATACGGGGTTATAGGGATAGCATGGTGAGGCTGGGTCGGGATGGTATGTTCTTTAGAGGGCAGTGCAAAATTAGTGGGCCAAATGGCCTCTTTCCTTACTGCAGAGATTCTATGATCTATACTAAAAGCAGTGCCTCTTGTTCATTAAACAGTGTGCATGGTTCAAGCCTCTCCTACGAGGGGAAGTATCCTTGTGGGACTCACCACATCAACATCATCTACAACAATCTTTTCTGGACCGTATACTATTAAATCAAGTCATCTCTCACTATTCAAAATGCTAGTGGAAACTGGTCCAGTCCATCCAATTGTTCCACATAAGACAACACACTCATTCTAGATAACAATCTGATAAACCTTCTCGAAAACACCTCCAATACATTTTCATCCTTCTTTGTGTAAGGAGATAAAGACTGCGCAAAGTATTTGAGATGTGGTCTCACCAATGCCCAATATGACCAGAATATCCTTACTTTTATAAGTAAGTTCTCCAGTTCTAAAGAAGGGTCACTGGACCCAAAACGTTAACTCTGATTTCTCTCCACAGATGTTGCCAGACCTGCTGAGTTTTTCCAGCAATGTGTTTTTGTTTCTGATTCTTACTTTTCGAATCCATTCCTCTTGTAATAAACAACAAAATTCCATTAACCTTCTTAATGCCCGCTGCACACATAAACTAGAGCACCTAGATCTCTTTATCTCAGAATTCTGCAGTTATTCATTTAAATAACACTCAGCACTTTTTATTCTTTCTACTTCACATTTTTTTCACCTTATATTTCACCTGCCAGAATTTTCCCCAGTCACTCCACTTATCTGTGTAGCTAGGCAACCTTATTATGTCCTCTTCACAACATACTTTGCTACCTGTCTTTGTGTCGTCTGCAAATTTAGCCCTCAATCCCCTCGTCCAAGTCATTGATACAAATTGCAAAAATTTGAGGGCCCAGCACAGACATGTAGGTGTTTCCACTCATCACATCATGTCAATTTTAAAGAGACACACATTCATGAAAAGTCAACATAGTTTTGTGAAAGGCGTTCAAGAAATTTGTTCGAGGATTTTGAGGAATTAACAAACAACGTGAAGAAAGAGGAACATGTTGATGCAGTGTAGACTTCCAAAGAGTATTTGATAAGATACAATACCCAAAGTTATGACAAAATAAAAGACCTCATGATGTGAGGGCAATCCATAACTCATGGGTGTAAAAGGGATCAGAGCTAAAGACTCAACTATTTATAATTTATGTTAGTACCTTGGATATGGGGAGAGAATTCTGCAAGCTAAATTTGAATGTGCATAGCATTGATAAAAAGTGGATGATCATCTTGATGGGATTGTACTATAGCTCGCCTCCCCCCCAGTAGTCAGTGGGAAACTAAGGAGCAAACATGTACAGAGTTCTCAGACATCTATTAGAATACTAGGGTTGTATTGTAGGGATTTTAACATTCCAAACATAAACTGAGCCTGCCATAGTGTTAAAGGGCTTGGGAAGGAATTTAAGTGTGTTCAGGAAAGTTTTCTTTATCAATATATAGGTGTATCAATTAGAGAAGGAGCAAAACTCTGTCTTCTTTTGGGAAATGAGGCAGCGCAAGTGACTGAGGTGTTATTGGGGGAGCACTTTCAGACCAATTTTCATGATTCTATTAGTTTTAAACTGGTTATGAAAGAGGATAGGCCTTGTATAAAAGTTAAAATTTTAAATTGGAATAAGGCCAATTGTATGAGCCAGAAACTTTCATAAGTTGATTGAGGTACGCTGTTTGCAGGTAAAGGGATAAATGGCAAGGGGAGGCTTTCAAAAGTGAAATAATGAGAGTTCAGAGATAATATGTTCCTCTTAGAATGGAGGGCAATGCTGGTAGGAGTAGAGAACATTGGATGACTAGAGACATTGAGTCTCTGGTCAAGCAAAAAAAGGAGACATATGTCAGATATAGACAGCTGGTATCAAGTGAATCCCTTGGTGGTTCAAGATGGCAGAGTCGGGCTCCTCTGCCAGACCTCGTCTGCTCTGACTGGTTTTCTTTATCTTTTTCTTTTGTTCCCTCTGTCTTTTTTTTTCACTTGCTTACCTTGTCTTGAATTCGGGTGGCATTGACAGCAGGGAGCAGACCTCGAACAGACCCAAGGCGCTGACCTTGAACAGACTCAAAGCCTGACCTTGTGTAATCTCGAGCTGGACCCAGGGAATCGACCTTCAGCAGGCCAAGGGCATAGACCTCAAGCCAGGCACCGGGTGCAGTCTTCGAGTGGGCCCAGAGTGGAGGGGAGTGGGCCTCTGCTTAGTTTTCTGGAGCAAGCACAGGACCTGGAAATGGTGGCTGCCACATCAGCAGAGGCAATATGGTGAGGTCGGCCCAGTGGCAAATGATGGTGCCTGAGGTTCGGCGATTTTATTGGATCAGGTGCTGGCTGCGGCGAAGTGGTGATGGAAGGGCATCATAGCAACATCGATGAGGAGGGCTCAGCAGTGAGAGATGTGACTATAATGTTGATTGGTCCAGCGCAGGTGGCAATGAGGCGGTGGAAGAGCGATAGCGGCATATGCATCATTGATGGTGATGAGCTACCTCAGAACTAGCGGACTCTCTTCAAGCTGTATCTTTCTTTCTTTCCTTATTCTTAAGTTATTCAAAACAACACTATTTCGTGGTGACACATGAAGGCTTCTCATTGTATTTTATTGTACTCTTACTGTAAAATATAAGTGACAATAAAATCAACAATGGGGGTGTAGGAGGACACTTAAGAGGGAAATCAGAAGGAGAAAAAGGAGACTTGAGATAGCTTTGGCAGATAAGATTAAGGAGAATCAAAAACAGTTGCATAAGTTCATCAAGGGCACAAAAGCAAGTAGGGAGAGGATAAGGCCTGTTAAAGATCAGCAAGGCCATCTACGTGTGGAACCACAGGAGATGGGTGAAGTAGTAAGTGAATACTTTGTGTTAGTATTTACTGTGGAGAAGGACATGCAAGGTAGGGAACTTGAGGAAATAAAGAGTGATGTCTTGAAAAGGGTCTGCATTACAGAAGAGAGGTCTTAAAAAGGTAGATAGATCCCTGGGAGTTGATTATGTGTATCCTAGGACATTGTGGGAAGCTAGAGAAGAAATTGTGGGGCCCCTAGCAGAAGTATTTATGTCATCTACAGCCATAGGTGAGGTGCCAAAGATTGGAGGGTGGCAAATGTTTTGCCTTTATTTAAGAAAGGCTACAAAGAAAAGCCAGGAAAATGCAAGATGGTGAGTCTGACGTCAGTGGTGGTTAAGTTATTGGAGGGGATTCTGAGAGCCTGAATTTATATGCATTGGAGAGGCAAGGACGGATTAGGGATAATCAGCATGATTTTCTGCATGGGAAATCATGTCTCACAAACTTGATTGAGTTTGTTGAGGATGTGACCAGGAAGATTGATGAAGGCAGAGTTTTAGTCATTGTCTACATAGACTTTTGCAAGGCCTTTGATAAGGTTCCGCATAGTAGACTGGTATGTAAAGTTAGATCACATGGGAGGTGTTGCATTTTGGTAAGACAAACCAGGGCAGGACCTACACAGTTAATGGTAGGGCAGTGGGAGTGTTATCGAGCAGAGAGACCTAGGGGTTCAAGTACATTGTTCCTTGAAAGTGGTGTCACAGATAGACAGGGTAGTGAGGAAGGCTTTTGATATGTTTGCTTTCATTGGTCAGAGCATTGAGTATAGGAGTTGGGACTTCATGTTGCGGTTGTACAGGACATTGGGGAGGACACTTTTGGAATGCAGCATACAGTTCTGGTCATGCTGCTTTATGAAGGATATTGTTAAATTGGAAAGGGTGCAAAAAGTTTTACATGAATGTTGCTAGGACTAGAGAGTTTGAGTTCTGAGAAGAGGCTGAACAGAAAAGTCAGGGAACTGCAGAATGGTGAGTCTGACATCACTCCTTTGCTGCAGGAGGCTGAGGAGTGACCTTATAGAGACCTATAAAATCATGAGGGGCATCAATATGTTGAAAATCAAAGGTCTTTTCCCTTGGTAGGGGAATTCAAAACTAGAAGGCATAAGCTTAAGACGAGAGGGGAAATATTTAAAAGGGTCCTGAGGGACAATGTTTCCACATAGAGAGTCATAGAGATGTACAGCATGGAAACAGACACTTCGGTTCAACCCATCCATGCCGACCAGATATCCCAACCCAATCTAGTCCCACCTGCCAGCACCCGGCCCATATCTCTCCAAACCCTTCGTATTTATATACCCATTCCTTTTAAATGTTGCAATTGTATCAGCCTCCACCACTTCCTCTGGCAGCTCATTCCTTACACGTACCACCCTCTGTGTGAAAAAGACGCCCCATAGGTCTCTCCTATATTTTTCCCCTCTCACCCTAAACTTATGCCCTCCAGTTCTGGACTCCCCAACCCCAGGGAAAATACTTTGTCTATTTATCCTATCCATGCCCCTCATAATTTTGTAAACCTCTATAAGGTCATCTCTCAGCCTATGACTCTCCAGGGAAAACAGCCCCAGCCTGGTCAGCCTGTCCCTATAGCTCAAATCCTCCAACCCTGGCAATATCCTTGTAAATCTTTTCTGAACCCTTTCAAGTTTCACAACATCTTTCCGATAGGAAGGAGACCAGAATTGCGTGCAATATTCCAACAGTGGCCTAACCAATGTTCTGTACAGCTGCAACCTGACCTCCCAACTCCTGTACTCAATACTCTGGCCAATAAACAAAAGCATATGAAACGCCTTCTTCACTATCCTATCTACCTGCGACTCCACTTTCAATGAGCTATGAACCTGCACTCCAAGGTCTCTTTGTTCAGCAACACTCCCTTGGACCTTACCATTAAGTGTATAAGTCCTGCTAAGATTTGCTTTCCCAAAATGCAGCACCTCGCATTTATCTGAATTAAACTCTATCCGTCACTTCTCAGCCCATTGGCCCATCTGGTCCAGATCCTGTTGTGATCTGAGGTAACCCTCTTCGCTGTCCACTACACCTCCAATTTTGGGATTATCTGCAAACTTACAAACTGTACCTCTTATGCTCACATCCAAATCATTTATGTAAATGACAAAAAGTAGAGGACCCAGCACCGATCCTTGTGGCACTCCACTGGTCACAGGCCTCCAGTCTGAAAAACAACCCTCCACCACCACCCTCTGTCTTTTACCTTTGAGCCAGTTCTGTATCCAAATGGCTAGTTCTCCCTGTATTCCATGAGATCTAACCTTGCTAATCAATTTCCCATGGGAACCTTGTCGAACGCCTTACTGAAATCCATATAGGTCACATCTACCGCTCTGCCCTCACCAATCCTCTTTGTTACTTCCTCAAAAAACTCAATCAAGTTTGTGAGACATGATTTCCCATGCACAAAGCCATGTTG